>NC_061810.1:0-190000 GCF_021462225.1 Girardinichthys multiradiatus
CCACTCACCCACCCACTCACACTTGGAACCACCCACTCACACACTTGCACTAACCCACTCACACTTGGACACACCAACCCACACTTGGACACTCACAATCACGCACAGGAACGCCTACTGGCCCTCACACACGCCCACAACCGCTTTTCCCACACTTTACCACACTCTAAACACTTGGGACAAAAAGCGACCGATCCTCCCACCTCTCAGAAATAGGCCATGTAGGGTGTCTATCTACTCGCCACGAGGAACTGAGCATCTGGGCAAACTCCCAGCCCTGTCGGACCATCCTACGGAGACTTATGTCCTCAGCGACCGATCCTTTTTGCCCAATTTTGGACTATCTCGGGAACCGTAAGTGCTATCGACATGGGGTCTTCACTGGGACGTCCGGAACCCCCCAAAACCCCCCCCTAGACACTGGTTCCATCCCTCTACCACTTTCCGTTCACGAGTTATTTGCCGACTGACCGATCCTCAGGTGGTGTTCTTGCCTTAACCTAACCCCTAACCCTAACCCTAACCCCTAACCCTAACCCTAACCCTAACCCTAACCCTAACCCTAACCCTGAGCACCAAGAACCAACTCCCAACTCCATACCACCTTCCTACCCAGACTTGGACTTGGCCCCAAAATCAATGGGAGTCTATGGCAGCTATATGAAGGGAGTCACCTAGAGACGCCAAACTTCCTGGGGACCTGGCAGCCCCCCAGGGGAGTATACACACCAACTTTGGTCCATATGAGCATCATAGTTTTTGAGTTATTCTAAGTGAGCAATTTTTCAAATGAATGGGAGTCTATGGCAGCTATATGAAGGGAGTCACCTAGAGACGCCAAACTTCCTGGAGACCTGGCAGCCCCCCAGGGGAGTATACACACCAACTTTGGTCCATATGAGCATCATAGTTTTTGAGTTATTCTAAGTGAGCACTTTTTCAAATGAATGGGAGTCTATGGCAGCTATATGAAGGGAGTCACCTAGAGACGCCAAACTTTCTGGAGACCTGCGGGGGGCCCAGGGGAGTATACACACCAAGTTTGGTCCATATGAGCATCATAGTTTTTGAGTTATTCTTAGTGAGCAATTTTTCAAATGAATGGGAGTCTATGGCAGCTATGTCAAAGGAAGGTGCTACATCCACCAAATTCACAGGGTCCCTGGGGGCCCCCTAGAGGGTGCTACAGCCCAAGTTTCAGCTCTCTACCACCTTTAGTTTTTCAGTTATTCTTAGTGAGCAAAACCATTTTTTGGTTTTTATCCTATAACCTAACCCTAACCCTAACCCTAACCCTAACCCTAACCCTAACCCTAACCCCTAACCCTAACCCTAACCCTAACCCTAACCCTAACCCTAACCCTAACCCACTTAGCCACACCCACTCACTTTAGGACACACCCACTCACACTTTGACACACCCACTCACACTTTGACACACCCACTCACCCACTCACACTTTGACACACCCACTCACCCACTCACACTTTCACTCATTATGGACCATTTCAGGAAGGGCTTTCTACCCACCCATGTCACCTCTCCTTTTACTCAGGGGGACCCCCTGAGCACCAGGAACCACCTCCCAGCTCCATAGCACCTTCCTACCCACAGATACAACAACACAAAGGGGCCCCATAATAAAGTACTTATGTCTCCAAATGGAGTCATGTTTGTACTCAAACAACTCGGCATCCCATGACAAATACAACCACCATGTCCTTGCCTCAATCCCACCTTTCTATCCCAAGTTATGCCCAATCTACAGGTTCTAAAAGGCCTACGGAAACCAACAAAATATATGTCATTCGGACTCACCTACGGTACCCCAATATACTACTTTCATACCTCTACCCCTTACTATAAGCAAATGAAAAATTAAAAGACACTCAAATTTCCACAACTTTCACCCCTTCTAGCAGCAAAGGGGAACCACTTGCACACACCATTCCACTGCAGACACACTCAGGGAGACAAGGCCTTTCCATACATGCCTCACTTGTCATCCTACCACCTACCGTGCCAAAGTTCACAACCCTCACACACTCCCACAACAGCCTCTCAGGTCCTTCGCACCCAACACCCTTCCTCATAGTGGAGATCAATATCAAAGACAAACACTACAAACTTCATTTTCACATATCTTATAGAGCTCTTCGAGCCCGATCCAACCCTGCTACTCCCAACTCTCTAACACGCTCACTTCAAGAGTTACGGACAAAGGTCACCAAAGGTCAAGTCACCTCAAAACACCTACTTCACCTCTTTTAAACCCAAAACACTCATCTATCACCTCACATGACCCTTTTTACTAAACCTAAGGTCACAGGACTGCTGGCAAACTACCACTAACACTTGCTCATATTCACCCACCCAATCACCCCTTAGGACACACCCACTCACTTCAGGACACACCCACTCACCCACCCACTCACACACTTGGAACCACCCACTCACACTTTGATACACAACACACTCTTAAACACCCACAATCACACCCCACAACACTCTGCCATACACCTCTCACACTTGGCCACGCCCACACTTGCACCCATTTTTCAACATTTCACAAAGGTTCAAGGACCCCGGCATGTCACCCCTCCTTTTACTCAGGGGGACCCCCTGAGCACCAAGAACCAACTCCCAACTCCATACCACCTTCCTACCCAGACTTGGACTTGGCCCCAAAATCAATGGGAGTCTATGGCAGCTATATGAAGGGAGTCACCTAGAGACGCCAAACTTCCTGGGGACCTGGCAGCCCCCCAGGGGAGTATACACACCAACTTTGGTCCATCTACCACTTATACTTTTCGAGTAATTGAGAACGTGCAACTTTTTTCAATCAGTGGGTGTCTATGGCAGCTATGTCAAAGGAAGGGGCTACATCCACCAAATTCACAGGGTACCTGGGGCCCCCCTAGAGGGTGCTACAGCCCAACTTTCAGCTCCCTAGGACTTTTACTTTTCGAGTTATTGAGAACGTGCAAACTTTTTTTTTGGCTTTCATCCCTTATCCTAACCCTAACCCTAACCCCCTAACCCTAACCCTAACCCTAACCCTAACCCTAACCCTAACCCTAACCCTAACCCTAACCCTAACCCTAACCCTAACCCTAACCCTAACCCTAACCCTAACCCTAACCCTAACCCTAACCCTAACCCTAACCCTAACCCTAACCCTCTCAGGTCCTTCGCACCCAACACCCTTCTTCATAGTGGAGATCAATATCAAAGACAAACACTACAAACTTCATTTTCAAATATCTTATAGAGCTCTTCGAGCCCGATCCAACCCTGCTACTCCCAACTCTCTAACACGCTCACTTCAAGAGTTACGGACAAAGGTCACCAAAGGTCAAGTCACCTCAAAACACCTACTTCACCTCTTTTAAACCCAAAACACTCATCTATCACCTCACATGACCCTTTTTACTAAACCTAAGGTCACAGGACTGCTGGCAAACTACCACTAACACTTGCTCATATTCACCCACCCAATCACCCCTTAGGACACACCCACTCACTTCAGGACACACCCACTCACCCACCCACTCACACACTTGGAACCACCCACTCACACTTTGATACACAACACACTCTTAAACACCCACAATCACACCCCACAACACTCTGCCATACACCTCTCACACTTGGCCACGCCCACACTTGCACCCATTTTTCAACATTTCACAAAGGTTCAAGGACCCCGGCATGTCACCCCTCCTTTTACTCAGGGGGACCCCCTGAGCACCAAGAACCAACTCCCAACTCCATACCACCTTCCTACCCAGACTTGGACTTGGCCCCAAAATCAATGGGAGTCTATGGCAGCTATATGAAGGGAGTCACCTAGAGACGCCAAACTTCCTGGGGACCTGGCAGCCCCCCAGGGGAGTATACACACCAACTTTGGTCCATATGAGCATCATAGTTTTTGAGTTATTCTAAGTGAGCAATTTTTCAAATGAATGGGAGTCTATGGCAGCTATATGAAGGGAGTCACCTAGAGACGCCAAACTTCCTGGAGACCTGGCAGCCCCCCAGGGGAGTATACACACCAAGTTTGGTCCATATGAGCATCATAGTTTTTGAGTTATTCTAAGTGAGCACTTTTTCAAATGAATGGGAGTCTATGGCAGCTATATGAAGGGAGTCACCTAGAGACGCCAAACTTTCTGGAGACCTGCGGGGGGCCCAGGGGAGTATACACACCAAGTTTGGTCCATATGAGCATCATAGTTTTTGAGTTATTCTTAGTGAGCAATTTTTCAAATGAATGGGAGTCTATGGCAGCTATGTCAAAGGAAGGTGCTACATCCACCAAATTCACAGGGTCCCTGGGGGCCCCCTAGAGGGTGCTACAGCCCAAGTTTCAGCTCTCTACCACCTTTAGTTTTTCAGTTATTCTTAGTGAGCAAAACCATTTTTTGGTTTTTATCCTATAACCTAACCCTAACCCTAACCCTAACCCTAACCCTAACCCTAACCCTAACCCTAACCCTAACCCCTAACCCTAACCCTAACCCTAACCCTAACCCTAACCCTAACCCTAACCCCCTAACCCTAACCCTAACCCTAACCCTAACCCTAACCCTAAATGGATCCGTGGTTTCGCCCATTCATTGTCTATGTGAATCTCCTCACCCTAACCCTAACCCTAACCCTAACCCTAACCCATGTCAGGTGTCCTTTTACTCAGGGGGACCCCCTGAGCACCAGGAACCACCTCCCAGCTCCATAGCACCTTCCTACCCACAGATACAACAACACAAAGGGGCCCCATAATAAAGTACTTATGTCTCCAAATGGAGTCATGTTTGTACTCAAACAACTCGGCATCCCATGCCAAATACAACCACCATGTCCTTGCCTGAATCCCACCTTTCTATCCCAAGTTATGCCCAATCTACAGGTTCTAAAAGGCCTACCCAAACCAACAAAATATATGTCATTCGGACTCACCTACAGTACCCCAATATACTACTTTCATACCTCTACCCCTTACTATAAGCAAATGAAAAATTAAAAGACACTCCAATTTCCACTACTTTCACCCCTTCTAGCAGCAAAGTGGAACCACTTGCACACACCATTCCACTGCAGCCACACTCAGGGAGACAAGGCCTTTCCATACATGCCTCACTTGTCATCCTACCACCTACCGTGCCAAAGTTCACAACCCTCGCACACTCCCACAACAGTCTCTCAGGTCCTTCGCACCCAACACCCTTCTTCATAGTGGAGATCAATATCAAAGACAAACACTACAAACTTCATTTTCACATATCTTATAGAGCTCTTCGAGCCCGATCCAACCCTGCTACTCCCAACTCTCTAACACGCTCACTTCAAGAGTTACGGACAAAGGTCACCAAAGGTCAAGTCACCTCAAAACACCTACTTCACCTCTTTTAAACCCAAAACACTCATCTATCACCTCACATGACCCTTTTTACTAAACCTAAGGTCACAGGACTGCTGGCAAACTACCACTAACACTTGGACACTCCCACTCACTTCAGGACACACCCACTCACCCACCCACTCACACTTGGAACCACCCACTCACACACTTGCACTAACCCACTCACACTTGGACACACCAACCCACACTTGGACACTCACAATCACGCACAGGAACGCCTACTGGCCCTCACACACGCCCACAACCGCTTTTCCCACACTTTACCACACTCTAAACACTTGGGACAAAAAGCGACCGATCCTCCCACCTCTCAGAAATAGGCCATGTAGGGTGTCTATCTACTCGCCACGAGGAACTGAGCATCTGGGCAAACTCCCAGCCCTGTCGGACCATCCTACGGAGACTTATGTCCTCAGCGACCGATCCTTTTTGCCCAATTTTGGACTATCTCGGGAACCGTAAGTGCTATCGACATGGGGTCTTCACTGGGACGTCCGGAACCCCCCAAAACCCCCCCCTAGACACTGGTTCCATCCCTCTACCACTTTCCGTTCACGAGTTATTTGCCGACTGACCGATCCTCAGGTGGTGTTCTTGCCTTAACCTAACCCCTAACCCTAACCCTAACCCCTAACCCTAACCCTAACCCTAACCCTAACCCTAACCCTAACCCTGAGCACCAAGAACCAACTCCCAACTCCATACCACCTTCCTACCCAGACTTGGACTTGGCCCCAAAATCAATGGGAGTCTATGGCAGCTATATGAAGGGAGTCACCTAGAGACGCCAAACTTCCTGGGGACCTGGCAGCCCCCCAGGGGAGTATACACACCAACTTTGGTCCATATGAGCATCATAGTTTTTGAGTTATTCTAAGTGAGCAATTTTTCAAATGAATGGGAGTCTATGGCAGCTATATGAAGGGAGTCACCTAGAGACGCCAAACTTCCTGGAGACCTGGCAGCCCCCCAGGGGAGTATACACACCAACTTTGGTCCATATGAGCATCATAGTTTTTGAGTTATTCTAAGTGAGCACTTTTTCAAATGAATGGGAGTCTATGGCAGCTATATGAAGGGAGTCACCTAGAGACGCCAAACTTTCTGGAGACCTGCGGGGGGCCCAGGGGAGTATACACACCAAGTTTGGTCCATATGAGCATCATAGTTTTTGAGTTATTCTTAGTGAGCAATTTTTCAAATGAATGGGAGTCTATGGCAGCTATGTCAAAGGAAGGTGCTACATCCACCAAATTCACAGGGTCCCTGGGGGCCCCCTAGAGGGTGCTACAGCCCAAGTTTCAGCTCTCTACCACCTTTAGTTTTTCAGTTATTCTTAGTGAGCAAAACCATTTTTTGGTTTTTATCCTATAACCTAACCCTAACCCTAACCCTAACCCTAACCCTAACCCTAACCCTAACCCCTAACCCTAACCCTAACCCTAACCCTAACCCTAACCCTAACCCTAACCCACTTAGCCACACCCACTCACTTTAGGACACACCCACTCACACTTTGACACACCCACTCACACTTTGACACACCCACTCACCCACTCACACTTTGACACACCCACTCACCCACTCACACTTTCACTCATTATGGACCATTTCAGGAAGGGCTTTCTACCCACCCATGTCACCTCTCCTTTTACTCAGGGGGACCCCCTGAGCACCAGGAACCACCTCCCAGCTCCATAGCACCTTCCTACCCACAGATACAACAACACAAAGGGGCCCCATAATAAAGTACTTATGTCTCCAAATGGAGTCATGTTTGTACTCAAACAACTCGGCATCCCATGACAAATACAACCACCATGTCCTTGCCTCAATCCCACCTTTCTATCCCAAGTTATGCCCAATCTACAGGTTCTAAAAGGCCTACGGAAACCAACAAAATATATGTCATTCGGACTCACCTACGGTACCCCAATATACTACTTTCATACCTCTACCCCTTACTATAAGCAAATGAAAAATTAAAAGACACTCAAATTTCCACAACTTTCACCCCTTCTAGCAGCAAAGGGGAACCACTTGCACACACCATTCCACTGCAGACACACTCAGGGAGACAAGGCCTTTCCATACATGCCTCACTTGTCATCCTACCACCTACCGTGCCAAAGTTCACAACCCTCACACACTCCCACAACAGCCTCTCAGGTCCTTCGCACCCAACACCCTTCCTCATAGTGGAGATCAATATCAAAGACAAACACTACAAACTTCATTTTCACATATCTTATAGAGCTCTTCGAGCCCGATCCAACCCTGCTACTCCCAACTCTCTAACACGCTCACTTCAAGAGTTACGGACAAAGGTCACCAAAGGTCAAGTCACCTCAAAACACCTACTTCACCTCTTTTAAACCCAAAACACTCATCTATCACCTCACATGACCCTTTTTACTAAACCTAAGGTCACAGGACTGCTGGCAAACTACCACTAACACTTGCTCATATTCACCCACCCAATCACCCCTTAGGACACACCCACTCACTTCAGGACACACCCACTCACCCACCCACTCACACACTTGGAACCACCCACTCACACTTTGATACACAACACACTCTTAAACACCCACAATCACACCCCACAACACTCTGCCATACACCTCTCACACTTGGCCACGCCCACACTTGCACCCATTTTTCAACATTTCACAAAGGTTCAAGGACCCCGGCATGTCACCCCTCCTTTTACTCAGGGGGACCCCCTGAGCACCAAGAACCAACTCCCAACTCCATACCACCTTCCTACCCAGACTTGGACTTGGCCCCAAAATCAATGGGAGTCTATGGCAGCTATATGAAGGGAGTCACCTAGAGACGCCAAACTTCCTGGGGACCTGGCAGCCCCCCAGGGGAGTATACACACCAACTTTGGTCCATCTACCACTTATACTTTTCGAGTAATTGAGAACGTGCAACTTTTTTCAATCAGTGGGTGTCTATGGCAGCTATGTCAAAGGAAGGGGCTACATCCACCAAATTCACAGGGTACCTGGGGCCCCCCTAGAGGGTGCTACAGCCCAACTTTCAGCTCCCTAGGACTTTTACTTTTCGAGTTATTGAGAACGTGCAAACTTTTTTTTTGGCTTTCATCCCTTATCCTAACCCTAACCCTAACCCCCTAACCCTAACCCTAACCCTAACCCTAACCCTAACCCTAACCCTAACCCTAACCCTAACCCTAACCCTAACCCTAACCCTAACCCTAACCCTAACCCTAACCCTAACCCTAACCCTAACCCTAACCCTAACCCTAACCCTAACCCTCTCAGGTCCTTCGCACCCAACACCCTTCTTCATAGTGGAGATCAATATCAAAGACAAACACTACAAACTTCATTTTCAAATATCTTATAGAGCTCTTCGAGCCCGATCCAACCCTGCTACTCCCAACTCTCTAACACGCTCACTTCAAGAGTTACGGACAAAGGTCACCAAAGGTCAAGTCACCTCAAAACACCTACTTCACCTCTTTTAAACCCAAAACACTCATCTATCACCTCACATGACCCTTTTTACTAAACCTAAGGTCACAGGACTGCTGGCAAACTACCACTAACACTTGCTCATATTCACCCACCCAATCACCCCTTAGGACACACCCACTCACTTCAGGACACACCCACTCACCCACCCACTCACACACTTGGAACCACCCACTCACACTTTGATACACAACACACTCTTAAACACCCACAATCACACCCCACAACACTCTGCCATACACCTCTCACACTTGGCCACGCCCACACTTGCACCCATTTTTCAACATTTCACAAAGGTTCAAGGACCCCGGCATGTCACCCCTCCTTTTACTCAGGGGGACCCCCTGAGCACCAAGAACCAACTCCCAACTCCATACCACCTTCCTACCCAGACTTGGACTTGGCCCCAAAATCAATGGGACTCTATGGCAGCTATATGAAGGGAGTCACCTAGAGACGCCAAACTTCCTGGGGACCTGGCAGCCCCCCAGGGGAGTATACACACCAACTTTGGTCCATATGAGCATCATAGTTTTTGAGTTATTCTAAGTGAGCAATTTTTCAAATGAATGGGAGTCTATGGCAGCTATATGAAGGGAGTCACCTAGAGACGCCAAACTTCCTGGAGACCTGGCAGCCCCCCAGGGGAGTATACACACCAAGTTTGGTCCATATGAGCATCATAGTTTTTGAGTTATTCTAAGTGAGCACTTTTTCAAATGAATGGGAGTCTATGGCAGCTATATGAAGGGAGTCACCTAGAGACGCCAAACTTTCTGGAGACCTGCGGGGGGCCCAGGGGAGTATACACACCAAGTTTGGTCCATATGAGCATCATAGTTTTTGAGTTATTCTTAGTGAGCAATTTTTCAAATGAATGGGAGTCTATGGCAGCTATGTCAAAGGAAGGTGCTACATCCACCAAATTCACAGGGTCCCTGGGGGCCCCCTAGAGGGTGCTACAGCCCAAGTTTCAGCTCTCTACCACCTTTAGTTTTTCAGTTATTCTTAGTGAGCAAAACCATTTTTTGGTTTTTATCCTATAACCTAACCCTAACCCTAACCCTAACCCTAACCCTAACCCTAACCCTAACCCTAACCCTAACCCTAACCCTAACCCTAACCCTAACCCCTAACCCTACCCCTAACCCTAACCCTAACCCTAACCCTAACCCCTAACCCTAACCCTAACCCTAACCCTAACCCTAACCCTAACCCTAACCCTAACCCTAACCCTAACCCTAACCCTAACCCTAACCCTAACCCTAACCCTAACCCTAACCCTAACCCATAATAAAGTACTTATGTCTCCAAATGGAGTCATGTTTGTACTCAAACAACTCGGCATCCCATGCCAAATACAACCACCATGTCCTTGCCTGAATCCCACCTTTCTATCCCAAGTTATGCCCAATCTACAGGTTCTAAAAGGCCTACGGAAACCAACGAAATATATGTCATTCGTACTCACCTACAGTACCCCAATATACTACTTTCATACCTCTACCCCTTACTATAAGCAAATGAAAAATTAAAAGACACTCAAATTTACACAACTTTCACCCCTTCTAGCAGCAAAGAGGAACCACTTGCACACACCATTCCACTGCAGCCACACTCAGGGAGACAAGGCCTTTCCATACATGCCTCACTTGTCATCCTACCACCTACCGTGCCAAAGTTCACAACCCTCGCACACTCCCACAACAGCCTCTCAGGTCCTTCGCACCCAACACCCTTCCTCATAGTGGAGATCAATATCAAAGACAAACACTACAAACTTCATTTTCACATATCTTATAGAGCTCTTCGAGCCCGATCCAACCCTGCTACTCCCAACTCTCTAACACGCTCACTTCAAGAGTTACGGACAAAGGTCACCAAAGGTCAAGTCACCTCAAAACACCTACTTCACCTCTTTTAAACCCAAAACACTCATCTATCACCTCACATGACCCTTTTTACTAAACCTAAGGTCACAGGACTGCTGGCAAACTACCACTAACACTTGGACACTCCCACTCACTTCAGGACACACCCACTCACCCACCCACTCACACACTTGCACTAACCCACTCACACTTGGACACACCAACCCACACTTGGACACTCACAATCACGCACAGGAACGCCTACTGGCCCTCACACACGCCCACAACCGCTTTTCCCACACTTTACCACACTCTAAACACTTGGGACAAAAAGCGACCGATCCTCACACCTCTCAGAAATAGGCCATGTAGGGTGTCTATCTACTCGCCACGAGGAACTGAGCATCTGGGCAAACTCCCAGCCCTGTCGGACCATCCTACGGAGACTTATGTCCTCAGCGACCGATCCTTTTTGCCCAATTTTGGACTATCTCGGGAACCGTAAGTGCTATCGACATGGGGTCTTCACTGGGACGTCCGGAACCCCCCAAAACCCCCCCCTAGACACTGGTTCCATCCCTCTACCACTTTCCGTTCACGAGTTATTTGCCGACTGACCGATCCTCAGGTGGTGTTCTTGCCTTAACCTAACCCCTAACCCTAACCCCTAACCCTAACCCTAACCCTAACCCTAACCCTAACCCTAACCCTAACCCTAACCCTTAGGACACACCCACTCCCGCTTAGCCACACCCACTCCCACTTAGCCACACCCACTCACTTAGGACACACCCACTCACACTTAGACACTCCCACTCACACTTAGCCACACCCACTCACACTTAGACACTCCCACTTAGCCACACCCACTCACTTTAGGACACACCCACTCACTTTAGGACACACCCACTCACACTTTGACACACCCACTCACCCACTCACACTTTGACACACCCACTCACCCACTCACACTTTCACTCATTATGGACCATTTCAGGAAGGGCTTTCTACCCACCCATGTCACCTCTCCTTTTACTCAGGGGGACCCCCTGAGCACCAGGAACCACCTCCCAGCTCCATAGCACCTTCCTACCCACAGATACAACAACACAAAGGGGCCCCATAATAAAGTACTTATGTCTCCAAATGGAGTCATGTTTGTACTCAAACAACTCGGCATCCCATGACAAATACAACCACCATGTCCTTGCCTCAATCCCACCTTTCTATCCCAAGTTATGCCCAATCTACAGGTTCTAAAAGGCCTACGGAAACCAACGAAATATATGTCATTCGGACTCACCTACAGTACCCCAATATACTACTTTCATACCTCTACCCCTTACTATAAGCAAATGAAAAATTAAAAGACACTCCAATTTACACAACTTTCACCCCTTCTAGCAGCAAAGTGGAACCACTTGCACACACCATTCCACTGCAGCCACACTCAGGGAGACAAGGCCTTTCCATACATGCCTCACTTGTCATCCTACCACCTACCGTGCCAAAGTTCACAACCCTCGCACACTCCCACAACAGCCTCTCAGGTCCTTCGCACCCAACACCCTTCTTCATAGTGGAGATCAATATCAAAGACAAACACTACAAACTTCATTTTCACATATCTTATAGAGCTCTTCGAGCCCGATCCAACCCTGCTACTCCCAACTCTCTAACACGCTCACTTCAAGAGTTACGGACAAAGGTCACCAAAGGTCAAGTCACCTCAAAACACCTACTTCACCTCTTTTAAACCCAAAACACTCATCTATCACCTCACATGACCCTTTTTACTAAACCTAAGGTCACAGGACTGCTGGCAAACTACCACTAACACTTGCTCATATTCACCCACCCAATCACCCCTTAGGACACACCCACTCACTTCAGGACACACCCACTCACCCACCCACTCACACACTTGGAACCACCCACTCACACTTTGATACACAACACACTCTTAAACACCCACAATCACACCCCACAACACTCTGCCATACACCTCTCACACTTGGCCACGCCCACACTTGCACCCATTTTTCAACATTTCACAAAGGTTCAAGGACCCCGGCATGTCACCCCTCCTTTTACTCAGGGGGACCCCCTGAGCACCAAGAACCAACTCCCAACTCCATACGACCTTCCTACCCAGACTTGGACTTGGCCCCAAAATCAATGGGAGTCTATGGCAGCTATATGAAGGGAGTCACCTAGAGACGCCAAACTTCCTGGGGACCTGGCAGCCCCCCAGGGGAGTATACACACCAACTTTGGTCCATCTACCACTTATACTTTTCGAGTAATTGAGAACGTGCAACTTTTTTCAATCAGTGGGTGTCTATGGCAGCTATGTCAAAGGAAGGGGCTACATCCACCAAATTCACAGGGTACCTGGGGCCCCCCTAGAGGGTGCTACAGCCCAAGTTTCAGCTCCCTAGGACTTTTACTTTTCGAGTTATTGAGAACGTGCAAACTTTTTTTTTGGCTTTCATCCCCTTACCTAACCCTAACCCTAACCCTAACCCTAACCCTAACCCTAACCCCTAACCCTAACCCTAACCCTAACCCTAACCCTAACCCTAACCCTAACCCTAACCCTAACCCTAACCCTAACCCTAACCCTAACCCTAACCCTAACCCTAACCCTAACCCTACACTATCTATCACCTCACATGATGCTTTTTACTAACCCTAAGGTCACAGGACTTGGCCACACCCACTCACCCAGGACACACCCACTCACACTTAGCCACACCCACTCACTTAGGACACACCCACTCACACTTAGACACTCCCACTCACACTTAGCCACACCCACTCACACTTAGACACTCCCACTTAGCCACACCCACTCACACTTAGCCACACCCACTCACTTTAGGACACACCCACTCACACTTTGACACACCCACTCACCCACTCACACTTTGACACACCCACTCACCCACTCACACTTTCACTCATTATGGACCATTTCAGGAAGGGCTTTCTACCCACCCATGTCACCTCTCCTTTTACTCAGGGGGACCCCCTGAGCACCAGGAACCACCTCCCAGCTCCATAGCACCTTCCTACCCACAGATACAACCACACAAAGGGGCCCCATAATAAAGTACTTATGTCTCCAAATGGAGTCATGTTTGTACTCAAACAACTCGGCATCCCATGCCAAATACAACCACCATGTCCTTGCCTCAATCCCACCTTTCTATCCCAAGTTATGCCCAATCTACAGGTTCTAAAAGGCCTACGGAAACCAACGAAATATATGTCATTCGGACTCACCTACAGTACCCCAATATACTACTTTCATACCTCTACCCCTTACTATAAGCAAATGAAAAATTAAAAGACACTCAAATTTACACAACTTTCACCCCTTCTAGCAGCAAAGTGGAACCACTTGCACACACCATTCCACTGCAGCCACACTCAGGGAGACAAGGCCTTTCCATACATGCCTCACTTGTCATCCTACCACCTACCGTGCCAAAGTTCACAACCCTCGCACACTCCCACAACAGCCTCTCAGGTCCTTCGCACCCAACACCCTTCCTCATAGTGGAGATCAATATCAAAGACAAACACTACAAACTTCATTTTCACATATCTTATAGAGCTCTTCGAGCCCGATCCAACCCTGCTACTCCCAACTCTCTAACACGCTCACTTCAAGAGTTACGGACAAAGGTCACCAAAGGTCAAGTCACCTCAAAACACCTACTTCACCTCTTTTAAACCCAAAACACTCATCTATCACCTCACATGACCCTTTTTACTAAACCTAAGGTCACAGGACTGCTGGCAAACTACCACTAACACTTGCTCATATTCACCCACCCAATCACCCCTTAGGACACACCCACTCACTTCAGGACACACCCACTCACCCACCCACTCACACACTTGGAACCACCCACTCACACTTTGATACACAACACACTCTTAAACACCCACAATCACACCCCACAACACTCTGCCATACACCTCTCACACTTGGCCACGCCCACACTTGCACCCATTTTTCAACATTTCACAAAGGTTCAAGGACCCCGGCATGTCACCCCTCCTTTTACTCAGGGGGACCCCCTGAGCACCAAGAACCAACTCCCAACTCCATACGACCTTCCTACCCAGACTTGGACTTGGCCCCAAAATCAATGGGAGTCTATGGCAGCTATATGAAGGGAGTCACCTAGAGACGCCAAACTTCCTGGGGACCTGGCAGCCCCCCAGGGGAGTATACACACCAACTTTGGTCCATATGAGCATCATAGTTTTTGAGTTATTCTAAGTGAGCACTTTTTCAAATGAATGGGAGTCTATGGCAGCTATATGAAGGGAGTCACCTAGAGACGCCAAACTTCCTGGAGACCTGGCAGCCCCCCAGGGGAGTATACACACCAAGTTTGGTCCATATGAGCATCATAGTTTTTGAGTTATTCTAAGTGAGCACTTTTTCAAATGAATGGGAGTCTATGGCAGCTATATGAAGGGAGTCACCTAGAGACGCCAAACTTTCTGGAGACCTGCGGGGGGCCCAGGGGAGTATACACACCAAGTTTGGTCCATATGAGCATCATAGTTTTTGAGTTATTCTTAGTGAGCAATTTTTCAAATGAATGGGAGTCTATGGCAGCTATGTCAAAGGAAGGTGCTACATCCACCAAATTCACAGGGTCCCTGGGGGCCCCCTAGAGGGTGCTACAGCCCAAGTTTCAGCTCTCTACCACCTTTAGTTTTTCAGTTATTCTTAGTGAGCAAAACCATTTTTTGGTTTTTATCCTATAACCTAACCCTAACCCTAACCCTAACCCTAACCCTAACCCTAACCCTAACCCTAACCCTAACCCTAACCCTAACCCTAACCCTACACTATCTATCACCTCACATGATGCTTTTTACTAACCCTAAGGTCACAGGACTTGGCCACACCCACTCACCCAGGACACACCCACTCACACTTAGCCACACCCACTCACTTAGGACACACCCACTCACACTTAGACACTCCCACTCACACTTAGCCACACCCACTCACACTTAGACACTCCCACTTAGCCACACCCACTCACTTTAGGACACACCCACTCACTTTAGGACACACCCACTCACACTTTGACACACCCACTCACCCACTCACACTTTGACACACCCACTCACCCACTCACACTTTCACTCATTATGGACCATTTCAGGAAGGGCTTTCTACCCACCCATGTCACCTCTCCTTTTACTCAGGGGGACCCCCTGAGCACCAGGAACCACCTCCCAGCTCCATAGCACCTTCCTACCCACAGATACAACAACACAAAGGGGCCCCATAATAAAGTACTTATGTCTCCAAATGGAGTCATGTTTGTACTCAAACAACTCGGCATCCCATGCCAAATACAACCACCATGTCCTTGCCTCAATCCCACCTTTCTATCCCAAGTTATGCCCAATCTACAGGTTCTAAAAGGCCTACGGAAACCAACGAAATATATGTCATTCGGACTCACCTACAGTACCCCAATATACTACTTTCATACCTCTACCCCTTACTATAAGCAAATGAAAAATTAAAAGACACTCAAATTTACACAACTTTCACCCCTTCTAGCAGCAAAGTGGAACCACTTGCACACACCATTCCACTGCAGCCACACTCAGGGAGACAAGGCCTTTCCATACATGCCTCACTTGTCATCCTACCACCTACCGTGCCAAAGTTCACAACCCTCGCACACTCCCACAACAGCCTCTCAGGTCCTTCGCACCCAACACCCTTCCTCATAGTGGAGATCAATATCAAAGACAAACACTACAAACTTCATTTTCACATATCTTATAGAGCTCTTCGAGCCCGATCCAACCCTGCTACTCCCAACTCTCTAACACGCTCACTTCAAGAGTTACGGACAAAGGTCACCAAAGGTCAAGTCACCTCAAAACACCTACTTCACCTCTTTTAAACCCAAAACACTCATCTATCACCTCACATGACCCTTTTTACTAAACCTAAGGTCACAGGACTGCTGGCAAACTACCACTAACACTTGCTCATATTCACCCACCCAATCACCCCTTAGGACACACCCACTCACTTCAGGACACACCCACTCACCCACCCACTCACACACTTGGAACCACCCACTCACACTTTGATACACAACACACTCTTAAACACCCACAATCACACCCCACAACACTCTGCCATACACCTCTCACACTTGGCCACGCCCACACTTGCACCCATTTTTCAACATTTCACAAAGGTTCAAGGACCCCGGCATGTCACCCCTCCTTTTACTCAGGGGGACCCCCTGAGCACCAAGAACCAACTCCCAACTCCATACCACCTTCCTACCCAGACTTGGACTTGGCCCCAAAATCAATGGGAGTCTATGGCAGCTATATGAAGGGAGTCACCTAGAGACGCCAAACTTCCTGGGGACCTGGCAGCCCCCCAGGGGAGTATACACACCAACTTTGGTCCATATGAGCATCATAGTTTTTGAGTTATTCTAAGTGAGCAATTTTTCAAATGAATGGGAGTCTATGGCAGCTATATGAAGGGAGTCACCTAGAGACGCCGAAACTTCCTGGAGACCTGGCAGCCCCCAGGGGAGTATACACACCAAGTTTGGTCCATATGAGCATCATAGTTTTTGAGTTATTCTAAGTGAGCACTTTTTCAAATGAATGGGAGTCTATGGCAGCTATATGAAGGGAGTCACCTAGAGACGCCAAACTTTCTGGAGACCTGCGGGGGGCCCAGGGGAGTATACACACCAAGTTTGGTCCATATGAGCATCATAGTTTTTGAGTTATTCTTAGTGAGCAATTTTTCAAATGAATGGGAGTCTATGGCAGCTATGTCAAAGGAAGGTGCTACATCCACCAAATTCACAGGGTCCCTGGGGGCCCCCTAGAGGGTGCTACAGCCCAAGTTTCAGCTCTCTACCACCTTTAGTTTTTCAGTTATTCTTAGTGAGCAAAACCATTTTTTGGTTTTTATCCTATAACCTAACCCTAACCCTAACCCTAACCCTAACCCTAACCCTAACCCTAACCCTAACCCTAACCCTAACCCTAACCCTAACCCTAACCCTAACCCTAACCCTAACCCTAACCCTAACCCTAATCAATGGGAGTCTATGGCAGCTATATGAAGGGAGTCACCTAGAGACGCCAAACTTCCTGGAGACCTGGCAGCCCCCCAGGGGAGTATACACACCAACTTTGGTCCATATGAGCATCATAGTTTTTGAGTTATTCTAAGTGAGCACTTTTTCAAATGAATGGGAGTCTATGGCAGCTATATGAAGGGAGTCACCTAGAGACGCCAAACTTTCTGGAGACCTGCGGGGGGCCCAGGGGAGTATACACACCAAGTTTGGTCCATATGAGCATCATAGTTTTTGAGTTATTCTAAGTGAGCAATTTTTCAAATGAATGGGAGTCTATGGCAGCTATATGAAGGGAGTCACCTAGAGACGCCAAACTTCCTGGAGACCTGGCAGCCCCCCAGGGGAGTATACACACCAACTTTGGTCCATATGAGCATCATAGTTTTTGAGTTATTCTAAGTGAGCACTTTTTCAAATGAATGGGAGTCTATGGCAGCTATATGAAGGGAGTCACCTAGAGACGCCAAACTTTCTGGAGACCTGCGGGGGGCCCAGGGGAGTATACACACCAAGTTTGGTCCATATGAGCATCATAGTTTTTGAGTTATTCTTAGTGAGCAATTTTTCAAATGAATGGGAGTCTATGGCAGCTATGTCAAAGGAAGGTGCTACATCCACCAAATTCACAGGGTCCCTGGGGGCCCCCTAGAGGGTGCTACAGCCCAAGTTTCAGCTCTCTACCACCTTTAGTTTTTCAGTTATTCTTAGTGAGCAAAACCATTTTTTGGTTTTATCCTATAACCTAACCCTAACCCTAACCCTAACCCTAACCCTAACCCCTAACCCTAACCCTAACCCTAACCCTAACCCTAACCCTAACCCTAACCCTAACCCTAACCCTAACCCTAACCCAACCCTGCTACTCCCAACTCTCTAACACGCTCACTTCAAGAGTTACGGACAAAGGTCACCAAAGGTCAAGTCACCTCAAAACACCTACTTCACCTCTTTTAAACCCAAAACACTCATCTATCACCTCACATGACCCTTTTTACTAAACCTAAGGTCACAGGACTGCTGGCAAACTACCACTAACACTTGCTCATATTCACCCACCCAATCACCCCTTAGGACACTTCAGGACACACCCACTCACACACTTGGAACCACCCACTCACACACTTGGAACCACCCACTCACACTTTGCTACACAACACACTCTTAAACACCCACAATCACACCCCACAACACCCCACAACACACCTCTCACACTTGGCCACGCCCACACTTGCACCCATTTTTCAACATTTCACAAAGGTTCAAGGACCCCGGCATGTCACCCCTCCTTTTACTCAGGGGGACCCCCTGAGCACCAAGAACCAACTCCCAACTCCATACCACCTTCCTACCCAGACTTGGACTTGGCCCCAAAATCAATGGGACTCTATGGCAGCTATATGAAGGGAGTCACCTAGAGACGCCAAACTTCCTGGGGACCTGGCAGCCCCCCAGGGGAGTATACACACCAACTTTGGTCCATATGAGCATCATAGTTTTTGAGTTATTCTAAGTGAGCAATTTTTCAAATGAATGGGAGTCTATGGCAGCTATATGAAGGGAGTCACCTAGAGACGCCAAACTTCCTGGAGACCTGGCAGCCCCCCAGGGGAGTATACACACCAACTTTGGTCCATATGAGCATCATAGTTTTTGAGTTATTCTAAGTGAGCACTTTTTCAAATGAATGGGAGTCTATGGCAGCTATATGAAGGGAGTCACCTAGAGACGCCAAACTTTCTGGAGACCTGCGGGGGGCCCAGGGGAGTATACACACCAAGTTTGGTCCATATGAGCATCATAGTTTTTGAGTTATTCTTAGTGAGCAATTTTTCAAATGAATGGGAGTCTATGGCAGCTATGTCAAAGGAAGGTGCTACATCCACCAAATTCACAGGGTCCCTGGGGGCCCCCTAGAGGGTGCTACAGCCCAAGTTTCAGCTCTCTACCACCTTTAGTTTTTCAGTTATTCTTAGTGAGCAAAACCATTTTTTGGTTTTTATCCTATAACCTAACCCTAACCCTTACCCTAACCCTAACCCTAACCCTAACCCCTAACCCTAACCCTAACCCTAACCCTAACCCTAACCCCTAACCCTAACCCTAACCCTAACCCTAACCCTAACCCTAACCCTAACCCTAACCCTACCCCTAACCCTAACCCTAACCCTAACCCTAACCCTAACCCTAACCCTAACCCCTAACCCTAACCCCTAACACGCTCACTTCAAGAGTTACGGACAAAGGTCACCAAAGGTCAACTCACCTCAAAACACCTACTTCACCTCTTTTAAACCCAAAACACTCATCTATCACCTCACATGACCCTTTTTACTAAACCTAAGGTCACAGGACTGCTGGCAAACTACCACTAACACTTGCTCATATTCACCCACCCAATCACCCCTTAGGACACACCCACTCACTTCAGGACACACCCACTCACACACTTGCACTAACCCACTCACACTTGGACACACCAACCCACACTTGGACACTCACAATCACGCACAGGAACGCCTACTGGCCCTCACACACGCCCACAACCGCTTTTCCCACACTTTACCACACTCTAAACACTTGGGACAAAAAGCGACCGATCCTCACACCTCTCAGAAATAGGCCATGTAGGGTGTCTATCTACTCGCCACGAGGAACTGAGCATCTGGGCAAACTCCCAGCCCTGTCGGACCATCCTACGGAGACTTATGTCCTCAGCGACCGATCCTTTTTGCCCAATTTTGGACTATCTCGGGAACCGTAAGTGCTATCGACATGGGGTCTTCACTGGGACGTCCGGAACCCCCCAAAACCCCCCCCTAGACACTGGTTCCATCCCTCTACCACTTTCCGTTCACGAGTTATTTGCCGACTGACCGATCCTCAGGTGGTGTTCTTGCCTTAACCTAACCCTAACCCTAACCCTAACCCTAACCCTAACCCCCTAACCCTAACCCTAACCCTAACCCTAACCCCTAACCCTAACCCTAACCCTAACCCTAACCCTAACCCTAACCCTAACCCTAACCCTAACCCCTAACCCTAACCCCTAACACGCTCACTTCAAGAGTTACGGACAAAGGTCACCAAAGGTCAACTCACCTCAAAACACCTACTTCACCTCTTTTAAACCCAAAACACTCATCTATCACCTCACATGACCCTTTTTACTAAACCTAAGGTCACAGGACTGCTGGCAAACTACCACTAACACTTGCTCATATTCACCCACCCAATCACCCCTTAGGACACACCCACTCACTTCAGGACACACCCACTCACACACTTGCACTAACCCACTCACACTTGGACACACCAACCCACACTTGGACACTCACAATCACGCACAGGAACGCCTACTGGCCCTCACACACGCCCACAACCGCTTTTCCCACACTTTACCACACTCTAAACACTTGGGACAAAAAGCGACCGATCCTCACACCTCTCAGAAATAGGCCATGTAGGGTGTCTATCTACTCGCCACGAGGAACTGAGCATCTGGGCAAACTCCCAGCCCTGTCGGACCATCCTACGGAGACTTATGTCCTCAGCGACCGATCCTTTTTGCCCAATTTTGGACTATCTCGGGAACCGTAAGTGCTATCGACATGGGGTCTTCACTGGGACGTCCGGAACCCCCCAAAACCCCCCCCTAGACACTGGTTCCATCCCTCTACCACTTTCCGTTCACGAGTTATTTGCCGACTGACCGATCCTCAGGTGGTGTTCTTGCCTTAACCTAACCCTAACCCTAACCCTAACCCTAACCCTAACCCTAACCCTAACCCTAACCCTACCCCTAACCCTAACCCTAACCCTAACCCTAACCCTAACCCTAACCCTAACCCTAACCCCTAACCCTAACCCCTAACACGCTCACTTCAAGAGTTACGGACAAAGGTCACCAAAGGTCAACTCACCTCAAAACACCTACTTCACCTCTTTTAAACCCAAAACACTCATCTATCACCTCACATGACCCTTTTTACTAAACCTAAGGTCACAGGACTGCTGGCAAACTACCACTAACACTTGCTCATATTCACCCACCCAATCACCCCTTAGGACACACCCACTCACTTCAGGACACACCCACTCACACACTTGCACTAACCCACTCACACTTGGACACACCAACCCACACTTGGACACTCACAATCACGCACAGGAACGCCTACTGGCCCTCACACACGCCCTCAACCGCTTTTCCCACACTTTACCACACTCTAAACACTTGGGACAAAAAGCGACCGATCCTCACACCTCTCAGAAATAGGCCATGTAGGGTGTCTATCTACTCGCCACGAGGAACTGAGCATCTGGGCAAACTCCCAGCCCTGTCGGACCATCCTACGGAGACTTATGTCCTCAGCGACCGATCCTTTTTGCCCAATTTTGGACTATCTCGGGAACCGTAAGTGCTATCGACATGGGGTCTTCACTGGGACGTCCGGAACCCCCCAAAACCCCCCCCTAGACACTGGTTCCATCCCTCTACCACTTTCCGTTCACCAGTTATTTGCCGACTGACCGATCCTCAGGTGGTGTTCTTGCCTTAACCTAACCCTAACCCTAACCCTAACCCTAACCCTAACCCCCTAACCCTAACCCTAACCCTAACCCTAACCCCTAACCCTAACCCTAACCCTAACCCTAACCCTAACCCTAACCCTAACCCTAACCCTAACCCCTAACCCTAACCCCTAACACGCTCACTTCAAGAGTTACGGACAAAGGTCACCAAAGGTCAACTCACCTCAAAACACCTACTTCACCTCTTTTAAACCCAAAACACTCATCTATCACCTCACATGACCCTTTTTACTAAACCTAAGGTCACAGGACTGCTGGCAAACTACCACTAACACTTGCTCATATTCACCCACCCAATCACCCCTTAGGACACACCCACTCACTTCAGGACACACCCACTCACACACTTGCACTAACCCACTCACACTTGGACACACCAACCCACACTTGGACACTCACAATCACGCACAGGAACGCCTACTGGCCCTCACACACGCCCACAACCGCTTTTCCCACACTTTACCACACTCTAAACACTTGGGACAAAAAGCGACCGATCCTCACACCTCTCAGAAATAGGCCATGTAGGGTGTCTATCTACTCGCCACGAGGAACTGAGCATCTGGGCAAACTCCCAGCCCTGTCGGACCATCCTACGGAGACTTATGTCCTCAGCGACCGATCCTTTTTGCCCAATTTTGGACTATCTCGGGAACCGTAAGTGCTATCGACATGGGGTCTTCACTGGGACGTCCGGAACCCCCCAAAACCCCCCCCTAGACACTGGTTCCATCCCTCTACCACTTTCCGTTCACGAGTTATTTGCCGACTGACCGATCCTCAGGTGGTGTTCTTGCCTTAACCTAACCCTAACCCCCTAACCCTAACCCTAACCCTAACCCTAACCCTAACCCTAACCCTAACCCTAACCCTAACCCTAACCCTAACCCTAACCCTAACCCCTAACCCTAACCCTAACCCTAACCCTAACCCTAACCCTAACCCTAACCCTAACCCTAACCCTAACCCTAACCCTAACCCTACACTATCTATCACCTCACATGATGCTTTTTACTAACCCTAAGGTCACAGGACTTGGCCACACCCACTCACCCAGGACACACCCACTCACACTTAGCCACACCCACTCACTTAGGACACACCCACTCACACTTAGACACTCCCACTCACACTTAGCCACACCCACTCACACTTAGACACTCCCACTTAGCCACACCCACTCACTTTAGGACACACCCACTCACTTTAGGACACACCCACTCACACTTTGACACACCCACTCACCCACTCACACTTTGACACACCCACTCACCCACTCACACTTTCACTCATTATGGACCATTTCAGGAAGGGCTTTCTACCCACCCATGTCAGGTGTCCTTTTACTCAGGGGGACCCCCTGAGCACCAGGAACCACCTCCCAGCTCCATAGCACCTTCCTACCCACAGATACAACAACACAAAGGGGCCCCATAATAAAGTACTTATGTCTCCAAATGGAGTCATGTTTGTACTCAAACAACTCGGCATCCCATGCCAAATACAACCACCATGTCCTTGCCTCAATCCCACCTTTCTATCCCAAGTTATGCCCAATCTACAGGTTCTAAAAGGCCTACGGAAACCAACGAAATATATGTCATTCGGACTCACCTACAGTACCCCAATATACTACTTTCATACCTCTACCCCTTACTATAAGCAAATGAAAAATTAAAAGACACTCAAATTTCCACAACTTTCACCCCTTCTAGCAGCAAAGTGGAACCACTTGCACACACCATTCCACTGCAGCCACACTCAGGGAGACAAGGCCTTTCCATACATGCCTCACTTGTCATCCTACCACCTACCGTGCCAAAGTTCACAACCCTCGCACACTCCCACAACAGCCTCTCAGGTCCTTCGCACCCAACACCCTTCCTCATAGTGGAGATCAATATCAAAGACAAACACTACAAACTTCATTTTCACATATCTTATAGAGCTCTTCGAGCCCGATCCAACCCTGCTACTCCCAACTCTCTAACACGCTCACTTCAAGAGTTACGGACAAAGGTCACCAAAGGTCAAGTCACCTCAAAACACCTACTTCACCTCTTTTAAACCCAAAACACTCATCTATCACCTCACATGACCCTTTTTACTAAACCTAAGGTCACAGGACTGCTGGCAAACTACCACTAACACTTGCTCATATTCACCCACCCAATCACCCCTTAGGACACACCCACTCACTTCAGGACACACCCACTCACCCACCCACTCACACACTTGGAACCACCCACTCACACTTTGATACACAACACACTCTTAAACACCCACAATCACACCCCACAACACTCTGCCATACACCTCTCACACTTGGCCACGCCCACACTTGCACCCATTTTTCAACATTTCACAAAGGTTCAAGGACCCCGGCATGTCACCCCTCCTTTTACTCAGGGGGACCCCCTGAGCACCAAGAACCAACTCCCAACTCCATACGACCTTCCTACCCAGACTTGGACTTGGCCCCAAAATCAATGGGAGTCTATGGCAGCTATATGAAGGGAGTCACCTAGAGACGCCAAACTTCCTGGGGACCTGGCAGCCCCCCAGGGGAGTATACACACCAACTTTGGTCCATATGAGCATCATAGTTTTTGAGTTATTCTAAGTGAGCAATTTTTCAAATGAATGGGAGTCTATGGCAGCTATATGAAGGGAGTCACCTAGAGACGCGAAACTTCCTGGAGACCTGGCAGCCCCCCAGGGGAGTATACACACCAAGTTTGGTCCATATGAGCATCATAGTTTTTGAGTTATTCTAAGTGAGCACTTTTTCAAATGAATGGGAGTCTATGGCAGCTATATGAAGGGAGTCACCTAGAGACGCCAAACTTTCTGGAGACCTGCGGGGGGCCCAGGGGAGTATACACACCAAGTTTGGTCCATATGAGCATCATAGTTTTTGAGTTATTCTTAGTGAGCAATTTTTCAAATGAATGGGAGTCTATGGCAGCTATGTCAAAGGAAGGTGCTACATCCACCAAATTCACAGGGTCCCTGGGGGCCCCCTAGAGGGTGCTACAGCCCAAGTTTCAGCTCTCTACCACCTTTAGTTTTTCAGTTATTCTTAGTGAGCAAAACCATTTTTTGGTTTTTATCCTATAACCTAACCCTAACCCTAACCCTAACCCTAACCCTAACCCTAACCCTAACCCTAACCCTAACCCTAACCCTAACCCTAACCCTAACCCTACACTATCTATCACCTCACATGATGCTTTTTACTAACCCTAAGGTCACAGGACTTGGCCACACCCACTCACCCAGGACACACCCACTCACACTTAGCCACACCCACTCACTTAGGACACACCCACTCACACTTAGACACTCCCACTCACACTTAGCCACACCCACTCACACTTAGACACTCCCACTTAGCCACACCCACTCACTTTAGGACACACCCACTCACTTTAGGACACACCCACTCACACTTTGACACACCCACTCACCCACTCACACTTTGACACACCCACTCACCCACTCACACTTTCACTCATTATGGACCATTTCAGGAAGCGCTTTCTACCCACCCATGTCACCTCTCCTTTTACTCAGGGGGACCCCCTGAGCACCAGGAACCACCTCCCAGCTCCATAGCACCTTCCTACCCACAGATACAACAACACAAAGGGGCCCCATAATAAAGTACTTATGTCTCCAAATGGAGTCATGTTTGTACTCAAACAACTCGGCATCCCATGCCAAATACAACCACCATGTCCTTGCCTCAATCCCACCTTTCTATCCCAAGTTATGCCCAATCTACAGGTTCTAAAAGGCCTACGGAAACCAACAAAATATATGTCATTCGGACTCACCTACAGTACCCCAATATACTACTTTCATACCTCTACCCCTTACTATAAGCAAATGAAAAATTAAAAGACACTCAAATTTACACTACTTTCACCCCTTCTAGCAGCAAAGTGGAACCACTTGCACACACCATTCCACTGCAGCCACACTCAGGGAGACAAGGCCTTTCCATACATGCCTCACTTGTCATCCTACCACCTACCGTGCCAAAGTTCACAACCCTCGCACACTCCCACAACAGCCTCTCAGGTCCTTCGCACCCAACACCCTTCTTCATAGTGGAGATCAATATCAAAGACAAACACTACAAACTTCATTTTCACATATCTTATAGAGCTCTTCGAGCCCGATCCAACCCTGCTACTCCCAACTCTCTAACACGCTCACTTCAAGAGTTACGGACAAAGGTCACCAAAGGTCAAGTCACCTCAAAACACCTACTTCACCTCTTTTAAACCCAAAACACTCATCTATCACCTCACATGACCCTTTTTACTAAACCTAAGGTCACAGGACTGCTGGCAAACTACCACTAACACTTGCTCATATTCACCCACCCAATCACCCCTTAGGACACACCCACTCACTTCAGGACACACCCACTCACCCACCCACTCACACACTTGGAACCACCCACTCACACTTTGATACACAACACACTCTTAAACACCCACAATCACACCCCACAACACTCTGCCATACACCTCTCACACTTGGCCACGCCCACACTTGCACCCATTTTTCAACATTTCACAAAGGTTCAAGGACCCCGGCATGTCACCCCTCCTTTTACTCAGGGGGACCCCCTGAGCACCAAGAACCAACTCCCAACTCCATACGACCTTCCTACCCAGACTTGGACTTGGCCCCAAAATCAATGGGAGTCTATGGCAGCTATATGAAGGGAGTCACCTAGAGACGCCAAACTTCCTGGGGACCTGGCAGCCCCCCAGGGGAGTATACACACCAACTTTGGTCCATATGAGCATCATAGTTTTTGAGTTATTCTAAGTGAGCAATTTTTCAAATGAATGGGAGTCTATGGCAGCTATATGAAGGGAGTCACCTAGAGACGCGAAACTTCCTGGAGACCTGGCAGCCCCCCAGGGGAGTATACACACCAAGTTTGGTCCATATGAGCATCATAGTTTTTGAGTTATTCTAAGTGAGCACTTTTTCAAATGAATGGGAGTCTATGGCAGCTATATGAAGGGAGTCACCTAGAGACGCCAAACTTTCTGGAGACCTGCGGGGGGCCCAGGGGAGTATACACACCAAGTTTGGTCCATATGAGCATCATAGTTTTTGAGTTATTCTTAGTGAGCAATTTTTCAAATGAATGGGAGTCTATGGCAGCTATGTCAAAGGAAGGTGCTACATCCACCAAATTCACAGGGTCCCTGGGGGCCCCCTAGAGGGTGCTACAGCCCAAGTTTCAGCTCTCTACCACCTTTAGTTTTTCAGTTATTCTTAGTGAGCAAAACCATTTTTTGGTTTTTATCCTATAACCTAACCCTAACCCTAACCCCCTAACCCTAACCCTAACCCTAACCCTAACCCTAACCCCTAACCCTAACCCTAACCCCTAACCCTAACCCTAACCCTAACCCTAACCCTAACCCCTAACCCTAACCCTAACCCCTAACCCCTAACCCCTAACCCTAACCCTCACCTCTTTTAAACCCAAAACACTCATCTATCACCTCACATGACCCTTTTTACTAAACCTAAGGTCACAGGACTGCTGGCAAACTACCACTAACACTTGCTCATATTCACCCACCCAATCACCCCTTAGGACACACCCACTCACTTCAGGACACACCCACTCACCCACCCACTCACACACTTGGAACCACCCACTCACACTTTGATACACAACACACTCTTAAACACCCACAATCACACCCCACAACACTCTGCCATACACCTCTCACACTTGGCCACGCCCACACTTGCACCCATTTTTCAACATTTCACAAAGGTTCAAGGACCCCGGCATGTCACCCCTCCTTTTACTCAGGGGGACCCCCTGAGCACCAAGAACCAACTCCCAACTCCATACCACCTTCCTACCCAGACTTGGACTTGGCCCCAAAATCAATGGGAGTCTATGGCAGCTATATGAAGGGAGTCACCTAGAGACGCCAAACTTCCTGGGGACCTGGCAGCCCCCCAGGGGAGTATACACACCAACTTTGGTCCATCTACCACTTATACTTTTCGAGTAATTGAGAACGTGCAACTTTTTTCAATCAGTGGGTGTCTATGGCAGCTATGTCAAAGGAAGGGGCTACATCCACCAAATTCACAGGGTACCTGGGGCCCCCCTAGAGGGTGCTACAGCCCAACTTTCAGCTCCCTAGGACTTTTACTTTTCGAGTTATTGAGAACGTGCAAACTTTTTTTTTGGCTTTCATCCCCTTACCTAACCCCTAACCCTAACCCTAACCCCTAACCCTAACCCTAACCCTAACCCTAACCTCTAACCCTAACCCTAACCCTAACCCTAACCCAGCTCCCTAGGACTTTTACTTTTCGAGTTATTGAGAACGTGCAAACTTTTTTTTTGGCTTTCATCCCTTATCCTAACCCTAACCCTAACCCTAACCCTAACCCTAACCCTAACCCTAACCCTAACCCTAACCCTATTGGGTTTTCATGGTGGCTCGGGGATGCCGGCCAGTTTGGTTGCCTGCGGTGGGATTGAAACTTGTTGTGGCTTCATTCCGTGGCCGGGTTTCCTTTGTCTGCTATGGGATTCTTGCCGGTCTGTGTGCGGTGCGAAGAGTCTGTCAGGACCCTTGTTAGCTGCATTCCGGTATTGTTTTCCTTTGGTGGATGAGGGATCCCGGCCGGGGTTGTTGCTATACGACGGGCGGAGACCTATCGCTGCCACTTTCCGATGTTGGGTTTCCTTCGGTGGCTGGGGGATCCTTGCCGGCTTGGGTGTAGCCAAGGGGGCTTAATCGAGCCCCCTGTTGGCCCCATTCCGGTACGGGGTTTATCCAGCGGCTGTGGTTCCCAACTGGTGTGCTTGGCTTTGCGGCGGGTGGAGGCCCCTCCTGGCTTCATCCGATTCCTGGAATTACCTGCACGATCTTTGCCTGGTTCCTGGGCCCTTGCTCGCTCCCTGATGTGGTATTAGGATTGTGTTATTGTGTACCTTCCACCTGGGTCTAACATACGGAGATGAGCTCTTGAGTGACATGCGTCGGCCCGTGCCTTGCCTTTGACTCCCTACACCAAACTTTTTCGGTCATTAGACTGAATTAGGGGGATGTCATCGTGACACTAAACTCACCCTAACCCTAACCCTAATCTGACTAACAAATAACTAACTGTATTGCTTTTAAGTTTTCTTTTTTCTTTTCAGAAGCTGTTAATCTTTCACATTCTACCCACCTCTACCCAAATATTATCAAATGCTGTTACATAGGGGAAGGTAAGATCCAGAAACATTCCTAATGTTGCCTTATGATTAATCTAATTGAAATTGGAGGTGGCCATAGGGATACCTTTGCGTAATTCATACAATACAATCCATGTGTCAATTACATTTAAACATTAAAGCATTCACATAGGACGAAAGGTAAATGAAGGGACATTTTACAAAGAAATTTCAATTGCTACACAGACTAACTAGCAAACTAAGTATGGATCACTTGAAATATTTGGCTTATTGTGAGCTAGAAGCATAGTTAGCTTTACTAAAGGAAAGCACATAAGCACAAGAACAGAAGCTTTAATGGAAGTAAGTGACCTATGACAAAAATATTATTAGGCATTCAATAATTTAAATGTTTTTTTCTTTTTTTCTCTCTTTTCATTATTTAAAAATGGGTTTCAAACACTATAGACCTACTCAACGTACACAATATGTTTGAGAAAAAAACAAAAACAAGGTCATTAAATATTATTGAATATTCTACTTTTTCTATTTTTAAGTATTTGTGCTAACCGTAAATATGTTGAAAAACATCAGTGTTAGCAAACAGTTTTTCCTAAGGATTAGATGCATCACAATAAGTTGAGGAAGAGAATTGTGAAATATTGAAAAACATTTCAAAATTTCAGATAGTTGTTTATGATATTAGACTGGAGGTGACTTGCTCAAATGTATGCTTTTAGTGGATAAAATTTGACAGAAAAATGTTTCAAAAGACAGAACTGGCAGTTCGGAGTCTTTGGTCGAAGGAGTATTTATTTGTTTTTGTTGAGGACTGCTAGAAAAGGAATTTGGCATCTCTATCATTGTCACAAATTAGAACTTGAAATTTGACCTTCAAGAGATTCTTAAAGAGTATTTTCCAATGCAAGGGAAAATTTTAGGATTTTAGAATCTTTTATTTACAAACCACCACCTGGAACTAACTGCAAAATCAATATGATTAACATGCAACTTATTTTTAGAAATGTTGATGAACAATTGAAAAACAACTGAACGAACGATGATTTATGCAGAAAAATTAAGCAAAGGTTAGTGATTATAGGACTTCTTTGAGGATAATGCGCATAAAAGGTTTTAATTTAAAATTTAATTTAAAACTCATACTTTTTACTGCTGCTTTGACCTACATGCAGAAGCACATTCAGGAGGCAGAAGAAGGTTTAACAGGTTTATTGTGAGGATTTGTTTGCAGGAAACTGGAACCAGGAACTCATTAACTGTGCAGGGAGGAGGACAGGAAGGTTAGAATGAGTCTGAAAATTTCTGTGAAGATATTGCTGAATATTGAGATTACAGCTGATTGAGAGGATTACCGCCAGCGGGGAAACGATGTGGGTCTGAAAGTGGAGGGTTTGATAGGTTTGATCCTGATCCGGAACTGCCAACTGCTTTGTTGGTGAACGGATTCCAGGAGTGTAACAGAGGAGCACGGGATGGTGGTTGATGGCGAGCACGGTGAAGGGTGAGCAAGGCTCGCTACTTCGTCCACAAATAATAGGAGCCAGGATGCTGTCAGCTGGAGTCTTTGTCCGAGAGAATCAGAGGAGGCTTGGGATCAGATGATCAGAATCAGAATCAGAATCAGAAAAGCTTTATTGCCAAGTACGTTTTTGGACATACAAGGAATTTGTTTTGGCGTAGTCGGTGCAATACAGTACAAATTAAACAGTATAAACATATCTACAATATAATATAAATATATGTGCACAGTTTTAAGTGAGTGAGAGTAAATATAGAGCAGTATAAGATGCAAGAGCAATACAACAGTGCAGGTGATCATTGTGCAAGTATGGCAGTGCAAGTAAAGCAGGAGTCCATGCTGAGTGTTAATGTAACGCATAGAGTTACAGGTTACAGGTGTCCTGTCAGCAAAAAAGGGGGGGTGTGGGGGAAAGGGAGAGTGTCAGGGTGGTTTCCGGGCTTTGTTAACCAGGCTGGTGGCAGATGGGAAAAAACTGTTCTTTTGGCGTGAGGTTTTGGTCTGGATGGACCGCAGCCTCCTGCCAGAGGGGAGAGTCTCAAAGAGTCTGTGACCGGGGTGGGAGGGATCAGCCAGAATCTTCCCTGCCCGCTTCAGGGTCCTGGAGGTGTACAGTTCCTGGAGCGACAGTAGACTGCAGCCAATCACCTTCTCAGCAGACCGAATGACACGCTGCAGCCTGCCCTTATCCTTGACTGTAGCAGCGGCGTACCAGATGGTGATGGAGGAGGTGAGGATGGACTCAATGATGGCTGTGTAGAAGTGCACCACCATAGTCTTTGGCAGGTTGAATTTCTTCAGCTGCCTCAGGAAGAACATCCTCTGCTGGGCTTTCTTGATGAGGGAGCTGATGTTTGGCTCCCACTTGAGATCCTGGGAGATGATGGTTCCCAGGAAGCGGAAAGATTCCACAGTGTCAATTGTGGAGTCACAGAGGGTGATGGGGGCAGGTGGGGCTGGGTTCTGCCTGAAGTCCACAACCATCTCTACTGTCTTTAGAGCATTGAGCTCAAGGTTGTTCTGGCTGCACCAGTCCAACAGATGGTCCACCTCCCATCTGTACGCAGACTCGTCACCAGGATGGACTGGAGGAGAATCCAGTGGACACGAGCAACCTGAGGAGGAACACAAAACAAGGGTAAGAATCTTCTTAAACAAATCTGCAAGTTTTCTCAGAGGGCTAGAGTTTTACCACGTTGGTTAACACTCAGGTGTTGAAGTACTGACAGCAGGCTCCTCTTATACTGCTCAGTAAATGAGGCTTAATGGGCAACACCTCCAGCAACTGTGCTCAGGCACCACCTAAAGGAGAACAGGGGAAGCAGCAGGCAGAAAGAGGTGACAGAGGTGCATTCTGAGATTATTATGCAGAAGATTCTGTTATATGCTATTGAGTACAGAGAGAAACATTTAGAACTCTGAGGAATCCTGAACATTCTTAATTTCATCTGTCGCAGGATTGGAAGCATAAAATATGTCAAAGAATTACAACTCTTTAATACTGTTGCATAGGAAACATTATTTTCTTCATAAGGACAATTGAGCAATATTTCTAGTAATCTGGGTGTAGAACCTTGAGCCACAATTATAACAAAATGACTGATAAGGGACAAGAACTTGGTCCTAATCATCTTCATTATGAATACATTTTGAATTAGTTAATAAAATGTAGGAGACACTAGACGTTAAGACCTAACGGATGAGAACATACAAAGAATTCAAGGCTAGGAAGACAAATGCACAACAAAGTTTATACAAATTAATATGACAATAGTAATAGCAGAATAATGACAGATATGGTTTTTAATGTGTTACCTTAGATCCCAAGAGAACTCTGTGGGAAGTTTTCCCTCTAACATATTAGCTGAGAATGTCAACTTGAGGTTAAGTGCCTTGCCCAGGGGCACATCAACATATGGCAGGAGGAAGCTGGAATTGAACCCACAACCTTCTGATTGTAAAACAACTGCTCTTCCTATTGAGCCACAGTCGCCAAAGGTGTTATGTGATTTAACTTCAATTCTAAACTTTAGCAGATGTTTTCAGGGGACATTATTCAGAAGGCAAATAGGGTCAGGAAATAGTTTTTGGATTGGATCCCATAACAGAGACAGAGAAAATAGCACATAGAGAACAAGGTTTTGAAAAAGGAAAGGTGCTACATAAAGGCTCAGACAGGAACGGTAAGTACTGGTCTGTGATGAGTGAAGAAAACTAATGTGCAGAATAACAGAATGAATAGATAAATAAGCCCTAAATTAAATAAAACATAAAGCATCATCAGGAGACAATAAATCAGTAATCAGTTGCGAGACTCCTACAAAACAAAAATCAATAGTGGATTTAATTGGATTGTCAGTATTTGTCACTTGTACATGTCAAAAACTCAAATTAGCAGGAAATTAGAACAGGAAGAGAGCACAAGTGCTTAAATAATTAAAAAACTGGAACTTAAATAAATTTACATTACTGCATGACTGAAAGGTTTTTACAGTATAGGAAACTGGATTTTAAGTCTTCATAAGTAAGTCTTTCACAGATAAATTAAATGGACTGAATGGTAAATGGACTCAATTTATATAGCGCCTTTCCAGTCATACAGACTGCTCAAAGCGCTTTAAACTAGAGCCACATTCACCCAATCACACTCACTAACGCTCACACATTCATACACCGATACGCAGATCGGTAGGCAACTTGAGGTTAAGTGCCTTGACCAGGGGCACATTGACATACAGCAGGAGGAAGCTGGAATCGAACCCACAACCTTCCGATTGCAAGACGACTACTCTTCCTACTGAGCCACAGTCGTCAAATTAGTGTGTGGGATGCACAATTGCAGTCCCATTTTACAAAATAAAATAGGTTTCTTGTTTTCTTTAAACAATGACTTTTAATAAATGTTTGTTACTGAATGGAAGATATTAGGAAATAGCAATGTTACCTTTAAGGCAAAATGTAGTTTTGACATCTCTTTCGCAAATACAGAAAGTACCATGTGATCTGGATGTCTTTCAATAATTATATGGTAAACTTCTTGACTGTGTGTACGGACAATTATAAATTAACTTAGTCTTTGTTAGTGAAAAACTGCATCGGTGTTAGACGTGGTTGTAGAACAGAGTGCATGTCTCAGACTATCAGCAAACTATGACGTTATGTAATGTGAGGGAGGATTGAACTGCCTCCTTTGGGATTGTTTATCTTCTGGTTTGAGAATTTCCAGGCATTAGAGAGACAACGCCAAACATCATATTCCTTGCACAAAGCACACCATTGCAGACTCCATTAAGTATGTGCATCCCGAAAACAAATAAGGGCTTAACACTTGGAATAGAAGTTAAACCAAACTTTTAGATAAGAGAATGTGTGGAGAAAGAAACCTTAAAAGAGCTAAGAGTCTAGGCGCTGGATACCAGCTTTTTAACAGAATGAAAACTGACAATACTGGCAGCTAAAAGAAGTATCATATACTTTGAATATTAGTAGAGAAGCAGTGGTTAAATTAAGTTAGTATTATGAAGATACAATATTATTTAAACATCCAATGGCACAGGATGTAAATAAACAAGAACAATTTGCATTGCCTGCAAAAATACAATGTGAATACCCTAAGCTGAATTTTCCAGCTGAAAGCTGGCAGAAACAAGCTGAAGTTGACTGCAGAATATCATCTGAAATCTGATAAATTAGCAGAAATAGCAGAAAATTAGCAAAGGAAAATTGTCATCTGAGTTGTTTAAATAGGAAGACTATCAGCAATAAAACGGCTTAACAAGGTGAAGTTACCTCAAAAATACTTGTTGACTGAAATAGTTGTCGAAATGCAGGAACTGGCGGAAACTTAAAAATGACGACCAGCTTAGCTACATGAGACTGAAGCAGACTGAAGCAAAAACATAATCTAAGAAGCTGAAGTCAATGCCAATATATGTTAAAATGAAAATGGCATGAATTGCAAAGTAACAAGGAAGAATTAACAACAAATAAGCTGAAAAAACACAGAAACAAACTAAAATTGCCTAAAAAGGTAGAGTGGAGGACAGAAATACAGAGAGTAGAGAACCAGAGAGAGAGAGAGGTCCGACAGACGTGGAGTAAGATAGAGGTAGACTGGCTTTGGCCACCATTCTCTATCCTCTTGATTTACTTTGGCAGCCCCACAGTGACAGTTGAAAACTGCAGATCTCCTTCTCCAATTAATAAAATGGGATGCATCATCTCAAACAAGCATCTTTTATATAAAAGCAGTATCTCCTATCCAAAAAATGATTGAACTGTGAGTGAGAGGACCATTTGAAGTAGAAAAGTGACAAAGCTCATGTCAAATAAGATGGGGAAACCTGAGTTTATCTGTGAAGCCTGAATACCATATCTAAATGTTAGGATGTATCTTTCTAATCAAAGGGGGGTTAAGTCAAAAGTTTGTGAGATCGATTTAAGAATCAAACAACACATGAGGTGAGGTCACACATGGTTTTATACAATGACTAATTTCTGAAGGATAATAAAATGCGCACTGGACGCACGTTTTTCAGGCACTGGATCAAATTTAAGACATTTTAACTTGTTTTGACGTACAGTACAAAAACACAGTAGTTATCAATGTCAATCAATCTCTTTTCAGGATAATGTCTGAGACGTACATAGTTTAGAGCAAAATCTTTGCTGATAAGGCTGAGAGGTAGAATGGTACTGAACATGCTTCCAGGGGAAAAGGTGATTGCTTAAACTATCCTTGATAACTTCTGTTTCTTTCTTTTGCATGAAAACCCTGAGCGAATATAATTGATTATCACTGCTAAAAGGAGCAGTGCCTATCTCTCTATCAGTATCCTTTTTACAGGTGATGAGAGGGAAGCAAATTGACCTACAGAATGTTACCCTTCGTTGATTTGAAGGCTGAACCTGGGTTCTCTTTTAGATGAATGTTCTTTCTGAATGGAGAATGGTTTGACAATTTACTCAGTTTCTTAAGAACCTTATGTATTTTATTTGCTGAAGTACAATTCTACTCTAGAAGATTCTCACTGTTAAATTTGTTTTCAAAGTTTCATTTCTGCTCATAATTATTTTTGTTTTCTGAGATTCCTATGTACTCGGAGCTGGAGTTTTAGCGCTAGTGTGAATGTCATCAAACCCCTTGTCACGCCATCACCATGTGGGACTGTGATAAAGAAAGACATTCAGGAAATACAGAGGAAAGGTGATGCTAACAATAACAATGTTACATATTACACTTCTGTTACAACTATGATCCGAACAATGGCCCTGACATTTAATACTTGGATAACATGTATGATGTAGTAACTAAGAGGAGATATTAGTAAGGGTTTAACTGCCATTTTTGTTGAACAATGTTTTCTCCTGTTTCTGTTAATTTAGGAAGGTAAGATGAATGTATTTGGTTTCAGTTTCTTTTATCAGGTAAGTTTATCCATAAAAGGCAGATCTGTTTTACCTGTTTTGCTTGTTAGTTGGGCTTGGGTTGACCCTGAAGTTACAACAATCTTCTTTTTGCACAACTTAAATTTTGGTACTAGATAAACTGGTTGGTTTCATATTCTTAAATTTGTTTTTTAGAGTTTTGTATGGTTTAGAAGGGATTATGTGGAACAGTTAATCTAACATGAAAGTGGACAGAAACAGGAATCGGATTGTGGTTACATCAAGAATACAATCATATACGGACGAAGGATGTTTAATTAGAAATGTAGTACTTTAATGCTATGGGTTACCAAGATACTGGTCAGTATTCTCTGTCTTCTCAGGATGAAACCAATCCACAGACTGGCTGTACGAGTACCCTTTTTGGGCGTTGGATCCAGAGACCTAGGGACACATGAAGACTTTGTGGGACACTGAACCAGGATAAATGTGATGGCAGAACAATAAAGTTGAAAAGAACCAATCTTAGAGACTACAAAATGTTCCAGGAAGACCAAGAACTGAACGACTGAACTACACTGTTTTTCTGCTGAGAATTTAACTGATGTTTTTTTATTTCCTGTTATAACTTTAAGTTTGTCTTTATGTTGTTTTAAGGTTCGAATTGTTTCAAACTGCACTCTAATAGAATGGGAGCATCCAATCTAGTGATATTCAGCTCCAGAGTTTTAACATGGTCAATGTTTTCTATAACAAATATTGTGTTGAATAAGAATGATAAATCAGGACCTGATTGGCATGAAAGGTCCTTAAATAGATGAAAATGATGCATATTAGATTCAATACAGAGATTTCTCGTTCAGATTGGCCGAGAATGAGTTTTCTCTGAGGCCCCAAGACATTTTCTTCCGTCTTTTAGAATGGGTGGGTTTTTTGACTGGAAGGACTTAAGCTGACCTGAAGGTCCCCTTCATTAACACATAGTTCGTGAGATTGATGAACATGGATGAGTTGATGAGCTTTGTTCCTGAAGGAGACTTTTGGGAAGAGCTACAGAGTAGCCGGATTTGGACTAATTAGTGAATAAGTTTAGGTTGTCATAGTGTAACACAGTTAAAATAATGTGTACGTAGGAACTATAAAGAGGATCTTAATGAATTAGTTGAGCCCAAAATTTCAGACCTAAATAAGAGCAATCATTTGAGGTTGCTTCATTTTTTTTACATAATGTACTTTCACTACTCTCATAATCATTCACATTTTATCAATTTTACTCACTCAAATACTTCACATATTTTCACATGATGTCTACAATAAGAATGAAAGACCTCTCTCAGCCCATCAGGACTTCCAAACACAAGTGGGACTCAGGGGAGATTATGTGGTAGATTAAAACTTAGTTTGGTAGATTAAAAGTGTTACTATTGTCTTTACTATATGTGAAAGTGAATTCTGATAGGAACTGACAGTGGTTGGAGGAGGCCAGACGGAGATAGATGTGAACTCCTATTTTGGGTACAAATGGTACAGTTGGAAACATACTCCTCAACATCTTTATTAAGAGATGGCCACCAGAAATAATGACAGACTAGTCTGACAGTGGGACTTACTCCAGGATGCCAAGAGAAATCGGAAGTGTGAGCCTAATGGATTACCTGAGATTGGATGAATAAGGGTATGTAGAGACTCTTTTCTTCAGCTCAGAGAATGCTTTATCGACTATAACGGACCAGGAAAAAAACATTTTTATTTGAGGTGAGTACATGGAAAGGTGTACTGCGTCACTTACTGTTTTCACTGTTGCACTCTGTGGATTGTTTGGTGTATGAATGCTCTCTCGATTTGATCTGATTTCTGTTTGCTGTGACATTTCTGACTTATTCTAACACATACGCATGTTAATACACATATTTTCTGTTGCTGCACTTAACTTTCATGTTTTACACGGCTGGTAAGGAGTCGCTAGCTTAACGTTAGCTTTAGCTCCACTGTGGCTTCCCGTTCTGTTGTTTTTCCATCTCTCTCTGAGTCTCCTCATCGCTCCTGCTCTCTGTGTCAGATGTTCATTTACTCCTCTGCCTCCTACAGTCACCTCAGGCCGGCTGGGTGACGGTACATAAAAAGCCTAGTCCTAGATCCCAGCCCACAGGTCACCACCAACTCGTTTGTGTTTCTGACAGATTTTCATTGAACCACTGGCTGTCTAGGTGGTGTCCAGAAAATGACATGGGCTACATTGATAATTGGCGAACATTTTGGGGAAAACCTGGTCTGATCCGGAGAGATCGCATCCACCCCACTTTGGATGGAGCAGCTCTTCTTTCTAGGAATCTGGCCGAATTAGTTCTCTTAAACTCTGACAACTCTGGGTTCAGAACAGGAAGCAGGGTCATAGTTTAACACTCCTCTCTGCAGCTTCTGTACTGCTACCCACCCTTTACCCTATTAAGACAGTGTCTTGCCCACAGCCAAAATAAAACAGATTAAAAATAATCTAATGGAAGGAAACCATAAAAATCTCATAAAAATAAATATAAACCTTGGTGTTAATTTTGACCAGGATATGTCATTTAAATTCCATATTAAACAAGTTTTTAGGATTTCCTTCTTTCACCTCCAGAACATTGCCAAGATTAACAATATCCTATCAAGAAGTGACACTGAAAAACTAGTCCATGCATTTGTTACCTCAAGGCTATACTATCAGGTTGTCCACAAAATGCAATTAAAACCCTTCAGCTAATTCAAAATGCTCCAACAAAAGTTCTGATGAAAATTAAAAAGAGAGATCATATTTCTCCTATTTTAGCCTCCCTTCTTTGGCCCCCTGTTAAATCCAGAATAGAATTTAAAATTATCCTCCTCACATATAAAGCCCTTAATGATCTAGCTCCATCATACATCAGAGATCTGATTGTTCCATATATTCCTAACAGACCACTTCATTCTCAGACTGCAGGTTTCTGGTGGTTCCTAGAGTCTCTAAAAGTAAGATAGGAGGCAGATCCTGGTCCTGTCCTGTGGAACCAGCTCCCAGTTAGTCCACGAGGAAGACACCCTGTCTACTTTTAAGGCTAGGCTTAAAACTTTACTTTTGGAAAAAGCTTATAGTTAAAGTTGCATAGGTTATCCTGAGCTATCGCTGTAGTTATGCTGCTACAGGCTTAGACTACTGAAGGACATAATGACCACTTTCACTCTCTCTGTTACATTCTCATACTACTCTCCAATTGTGTGTTATTTGCTGTTATTTCAGCTTTTAACTTTATGTTCTCTCTCTATTTGTTTCTCTTTTTAGAAGCTGCATCTGGCCTGGCTCTGTGTTTACTTGTGTAAACACTGGATGGGCCGAGAATTCGTTTTTTTTCTGAGGCCCCCAGACGCTGGAGGGAGACATCGGCCAAGCTGCTGCTGCCAATAACCACTAATGTTCACCTTATACAGATGATACACTTGGTCCTGTCTTTCAGTGTTTAATCCTGTCACTTCTAGACAGGCTACTGGCTAAGCTTCTACTGTGCATTATTTGCTGTTATTTCAGCTTTTAACCTTGTTCTCTCTATTCTCTTCCTAGAAGCTACACCTGGCCTGGCTCTGTGTCTACCTGTGACACCTTTCTGGAGAGGGGCATCATCCGAGCTTCTGCTGGCAACAACTTAAAGCTCACCCTCTACTGATGATCCACATAGCCCTGTCTTTTAGTGTTTAACCCTTTCTCTCTCCTAGACATGGCTACTGACTGAGCTTCTACTGTAACAAACTATGTGCTCTCTTTCAGACTCTAACCTTGAAAACTGGCTCAGAGTTTATCTGTTCTTTCTTTCTAGGTGAAACGACTAAAGGAGCTACATCCATTAACATTTACTTTTCCTTCCCATATAAAGTACTCCTGGATCAGTGCTTCTTTGTTTTCTTTGTGTCTTTGCTCTGTTCTCTCAAACCCCCAGTTGGTCGTGGCAGATGACCGCTCACACTGAGCCTGGTTCTGCTGGAGGTTTCTTCCTGTTAAAAGGGAGTTTTTCCTCTCCGCTGTCGCTGCATGCATGCTCAGTATGAGGACTGCTGCAAAGTCAACGTCAGTGACTGTCCACTGTCATCCGGGAGGAGGGAATGCTGCAAGTCACTGACTGGATGCAATCTGCTGGGTTTCCTTAGATAGAAAAGCTTTTTATCCAATTTGAATAAAAAGCTAACTCCGACTGCACTGTTCAGTTTTTAGGATTAATTGGAATGTATGAACCTGACTTTATGAAGAGCCTTGAGACAACATGTGTTGTGAATTGGCGCTATATAAATAAACTGAATTGAATTGAACTAAATGTATGTGCTCTCTTTTACCAGGGCTTAGAAGATGACGGGAGCAATGGAAAAGTCAAAAGGCATGATTCAAAGTATATATAAAGCATATAGGTCCCCTTCATGGATAGGAAAAGATGGTATGGATTTATCCTGTTCTAGGTGTGAGAGATTGCATAATTGCCTGGAACAGGAGGGATAACCTGCGTAGATAGAACAAAGAATTTTTTTTTTTTTCAGTTTTCCAAAGAGGGATTCATTTACAAAAGGGAAAAAGCTGTCCTAACCAACCTGGCTATATGAGAAAAAGCCCCAAATCCTAACAATTTTCTCTACCATACATTTTACTTTTACATCACTGTGGAGAAATTTTGTCCCTTCTTTGCCAAATTTTTTTAATTCAGACACATAGGGGTATTTTCAAATCACATCTCAAACTCAAATGTGCACCATTGGGTCGGTTGCAAGATGATTCCATTTTGGGAGACAAACTCTGGGCTATCTTGAGCTGGTCACTTTTTAACTCTTCACGGCCAAGAACAAGTCGATTTCTTATTTTAAGAGCAAAAAGAGGACACTGTAGATACACACATGACAAGGAGAGTTGACTCTTTTCTTCTCATAACTAAATTAATTTGCTCCAGGAGAGAAATATGTCTGTCAGACTGGTGAGATAAAAACTAATAGGCTTAATGCTAAGCACAGCTGAGCATAAAATACACCCTTAACTTCCGTTAAACATGTTTTTTTAATTTGATTCCTATTAATCTTTTTATGAGCTAAGCTATTTCGTTTAGTGTTCATAGTTGAACTTAGGATCAAGTCTTGCCTGATAACCATCCCTCTGTTTAACTTGGTACATTAGTCACAGAAATGAACAGTTTAATTCTAATAAAAACATTTCTCCAGATCCTTTGTAATTTGTACCACGTGTGTTCTAACACCAACAGCTACAAAGCACTTGGTCAATTCACTAGCTCTGTCATGCCAGCTTGTGTTTTTAAGTTGTTGAGTTTGTGCTTTTGTTTAATTACCTGGTCTAGTCCTTTGTTTTCTGTCTCCCTGCACCCCGAGCCCCCACCTGTTCTGTGTTTTCCCCTGATTGTCTGGTCTTGTGTGTCATTGGTTCCCCTGCTTTTCAGTTCTGTATTTAAGCCCGTTTGTTTACTCTGTTCCCCGCTGGTTCCTTGTGTGTGTGTGTGTACGTTTGCTACCCTGTCTGTGTCCTGGCATGAACATTAAAGACCCTGCTTACCTGCAAACCTTGCGCTTCACGAGTTCTCTGCACTTTGGTCCGACCACAAAACCGCATTATGACAAGCTCTGCCATTTGTAACTCATTGCATACCTCAAGTCACAGCAATCGTTTTGTTAGAAGACCAGACTTAACACATGGTATCATCAGCCAATTTGGGAAATTCCTTAAAGTCTTCTTGTTGTTTTACACCTAGCCCATGCAAATAACCCACACATACACTTGAAATAAGATATTCATTGAAATTGTACATTTTGTATATATAATCACAGTTAAAAGTAGCATATACAACATTTAACATTATGTATTATGTTCTAATTACAAGAACTTCTAATAAACATTTAAATTGAGTGAGTTCTTATGCAGTCTTGAAACACTTTTACACTTCAAGTTTCATGCACTCATCTACATTTATTTTCATACAGGGATATACAGATCAGCTGACAACTTATTTTAAGTACCTCACCCAAGGTCACATTAACACATTGTGGGAGAAGTTGGAATCAAATACACAACCAACCAGTTTTCAGTCAACTACTGTACCTACTGAACAACAGCTACCCCACAGCCATGTCTATTTAAAGAAGGTTTTACCAGTTCCATTTCTTGAAAAAAGAAAGAAATACAGAAAATTACACAGTGCCTCAACAGCAGAATAATACAATTCAAGTCATTAAATGTGCTTACCAAAACTGTAAATAGTTGCATGGGTTTGCCAGAAAAAATAACAGAATGATAGTTGTAAAAATATATTTTGGTTCAACAATGTAGGCAGAAATGTGAAACCATCAACATGAGTGGAGGAATAGAGTACGCTAAGGTGAAAAAAGCGGGTGTGATGAACAGGAGAGTGGAGGTGGGGTTTAGTGTGAAAGGGGTTAATAGCAAAGTGCAGGCACAGAGCTGATCAAAATGCAGAGCGCGTCCCCACAGCCCTGTGCTCAGTGATGAGTTGGAGCTGAGATCTGGCGCTCACTATAAAGAAGCTCATTGAAAATAATTCAGAATGACGGCTGTGCAGGAAGAGAAACAGGGGAATAGGGAGTCTGTAGTGGCAGACGGGTGGGGGTGGGATGGCCGTGCGGCTATGATGGAAGCTTGATGGAAAGTGAAAATGGTAGAGAGGGAAGAAAGACAGGTGAAGATTGAAATACAGGGGGGAGACCAGCATGGGCGACCACTGATAAAGTAAACGAGATCAAAATTTTGAAGGAGACTGGAAAGTAAAAATAACAATCAGTATGTAGGCATAGTGAAGCTGTGTGTGTGAAGAGGTACATAGCTTGCCAAACATTTTATATAGGACTGATTAGTTCAGTCAAGAAAAAAGTTCTTAACACTTCTTATTCTTGGACAGAAAAAAAAATGTATACACCACTAGGACTCATATCGCATATCCATTCATTGTCTACCTACTTATTTTTGTAGGGTCACAGTGGTGAGAGCTGGGCTTGCCTGTCTCCAGCAGTCACTGGCCAAGAGGCAGGACACACCCTCGGCATGTTGCCCGGCCATTTCAGAGACACACAGAAAAAAAAAACTACTATGCATTCACGCCTAAGATGAATTTAAAGTACCTAATTAACTTAAGAATCATCCTTTTGGACTATGGCAGAAAGCCAGAGTACCAATTGTTGAGGTAGGAAAACTTTACTGGCCGTCAGTTAACTCTTACATTACTCCTCACCTCTCCCCGACTCTTTTTATTTGGCACCCAAAGGACAATCCTCAGTCAGAGATCAGTTGTACGTTTCCACAAGTTTATTAAAACCAATCTGAATTCAGAGAGGGGACATCACACTTACACTGGTACCTGGAAACGTCTGTGTGTTGTCCGTTTTGGAGGGGCCACAATACCTTTATATACCCTTCGCTGCTATGCAGTACACATACACAATCATCCTGTCTGTAGATATCTCCCCAGCAACCATATCCTCATGTCCTGTCTGGCTCCCGCCTTGTCTCCTTCCCCAATTTATGACCTTGCCCTCTCTGTGCCCTGTTCTCCTCTGTCTTCTTCTCCCCCATCGGTGATTCCTTGTCCTTCACTAATTTATGACTTTGGACTCTATGCTTCACTCCCTAAGCTTGAACCCCTCTGCTCTATGTACACATGCCAGTTACATACATAGATGGTTTATATTACACACATAAATAGTTTATATTCTACACCATACATGCACAGGGAAAACTTGCAAACTCCATACAGAAAGACCCTGGTCTGGGATTCAAACCAAAGAACCTCCAATGCAACAGTGGTAACACCTGCATCACCATGCAGCCATCACAAGCATGCTTTTCTTCATATGGTAGATATGGTTAGAGAAGTTAAGGTTAAATACAATCAAAGAGTTTAAGAAGCTGCATTTTAATTGAGCCCCACCTGGGATAGCTAAGGAATAAAACAGTTAAGGATAACTGAGATTCTAACATACATCCAACATAGTTATACAGGTCCTTCTCAAAATATTAGCATATTGTGATAAAGTTCATTATTTTCCATAATGTCATGATGAAAATTTAACATTCATATATTTTAGATTCATTGCACACTAACTGAAATATTTCAGGTCTTTTATTGTCTTAATACGGATGATTTTGGCATACAGCTCATGAAAACCCAAAATTCCTATCTGACAAATTAGCATATTTCATCCGACCAATAAAAGAAAAGTGTTTTTAATACAAAAAACGTCAACCTTCAAATAATCATGTACAGTTATGCACTCATTACTTGGTCGGGAATCGTTTGGCAGAAATACAGCTCATGAAAACCCAAAATTCCTATCTCAAAAAATTAGCATATCATTAAAAGGGTCTCTAAACGAGCTATGAACCTAATCATCTGAATCAACGAGTTAACTCTAAACACCTGCAAAAGATTCCTGAGGCCTTTAAAACTCCCAGCCTGGTTCATCACTCAAAACCCCAATCATGGGTAAGACTGCCGACCTGACTGCTGTCCAGAAGGCCACTATTGACACCCTCAAGCAAGAAGGTAAGACACAGAAATAAATATCTGAACGAATAGGCTGTTCCCAGAGTGCTGTATCAAGGCACCTCAGTGGGAAGTCTGTGGGAAGGAAAAGGTGTGGCAGAAAACGCTGCACAACGAGAAGAGGTGACCGGACCCTGAGGAAGATTGTGGAGAAGGGCCGATTCCAGACCTTGGGGGACCTGCGGAAGCAGTGGACTGAGTCTGGAGTAGAAACATCCAGAGCCACCGTGCACAGGCGTGTGCAGAAAATGGGCTACAGGTGCCGCATTCCCCAGGTCAAGCCACTTTTGAACCAGAAACAGCGGCAGAAGCGCCTGACCTGGGCTACAGAGAAGCAGCACTGGACTGTTGCTCAGTGGTCCAAAGTAGTTTTTTCGGATGAAAGCAAATTCTGCATGTCATTCGGAAATCAAGGTGCCAGAGTCTGGAGGAAGACTAGGGAGAAGGAAATGCCAAAATGCCAGAAGTCCAGTGTCAAGTACCCACAGTCAGTGATGGTCTGGGGTGCCGTGTCAGCTGCTGGTGTTGGTCCACTGTGTTTTATCAAGGGCAGGGTCAATGCAGATAGCTATCAGGAGATTTTGGAGCACTTCATGCTTCCATCTGCTGAAAAGCTTTATGGAGATGAAGATTTCATTTTTCAGCACGACCTGGCACCTGCTCACAGTGCCAAAACCACTGGTAAATGGTTTACTGACCATGGTATCACTGTGCTCAATTGGCCTGCCAACTCTCCTGACCTGAACCCCATAGAGAATCTGTGGGATATTGTGAAGAGAACGTTGAGAGACTCAAGACCCAACACTCTGGATGAGCTAAAGGCCGCTATCGAAGCATCCTGGGCCTCCATAAGACCTCAGCAGTGCCACAGGCTGATTGCCTCCATGCCACGCCGCATGGAAGCAGTAATTTCTGCAAAAGGATTCCCGACCAAGTATTGAGTGCATAACTGTACATGATTATTTGAAGGTTGACGTTTTTTGTATTAAAAACACTTTTCTTTTATTGGTCGGATGAAATATGCTAATTTTGTGAGATAGGAATTTTGGGTTTTCATGAGCTGTATGCCACAATCATCCGTATTAAGACAATAAAAGACCTGAAATATTTCAGTTAGTGTGCAATGAATCTAAAATATATGAATGTTAAATTTTCATCATGACATTGTGGAAAATAATGAACTTTATCACAATATGCTAATATTTTGAGAAGGACCTGTAAGTAGTAAATGGACTGAACCTACGTAACACTTTTCTAGTTAAACCAAACACTTAAAGTGCATATACCCAAAAGCCATAATCACACAGTACATTTATACATCAAGAGCCACTGGCTGCAATATGTTGCTAATGAAAAATTTTGACAATAATGCTGTACACTCTCTGACATGAAGAAAACTGCCTAAACACCAATGCTGTCAACTGGTTGTAATACATGGCTGCTGCCATATGTCAACTGTTCTCTGCCTCATGTTCTAACATTTATGGTTCCAGGTTGCATTTGTCATAAACGGAGAAACATACAAACCCAAAGATCACAGCTTTTAACATTATCTTTGTGGAACTCCTTTATCAAAGTCAACAAAATTTAGATCCATTGCAGTCAATTCCAGGAAATGTCCACTTAGCTAAAGCTTAAACCACTTGCAATCCCTTCAAGGAAAAAAACAAAGGCTTATGCCCAGAGAAATTATGATAATACTCCCAGGACAGAAAAGTTGTTACTGACTATGGTTTATCAACAACACTCATAACAAAACTCTACCTTACCTGAACATCCATGTTAAACCAAGAGTACTGGAAAATAAATAAAAACAACCATCCATATGTTTTACAATTGGGAAAGGCATGCACCAAAACCTTTGCTCCATTATACAGACCCATTCAGTAAATTAGAATATTGTTGAAAAGAATATTGTTTATTTGTTTCAGTAACGTAGTTCATTACATAAGCACATTATATAAATTATATAGATTAATTCAACACTAACTGATGATTTCAAGCCTTTATGTCTGTAAATTCTGATTTTCTGCTTACAGCTTAATGAACACATGACATTTAAGATTAGAATATTACATCAGACCAATAAAAAAAACATTTTAATACAGAAATGTGGGATTTTTGAAAGGTATGTTTTACACTTGCTTCAATAGTTATTTTCAAAAAATACTCTTAATCTGACAAACAATCCTCATTGGAACACATTCTAATTTGTTGATTATGACTTTACACAGCTTTTTTAGAGGAAGGAATTTAAACATTCTCATCTACAGGTCCTTCTCAAAATATTAGCATATTGTGATAAAGTTCATTATTTTCCATAATGTCATGATGAAAATTTAACATTCATATATTTTACATTCATTGCACACTAACTGAAATATTTCAGGTCTTTTATTGTCTTAATACGGATGATTTTGGCATACAGCTCATGAAAACCCAAAATTCCTATCTGACAAATTAGCATATTTCATCCGACCAATAAAAGAAAAGTGTTTTTAATACAAAAAACGTCAACCTTCAAATAATCATGTACAGTTATGCACTCATTACTTGGTCGGGAATCGTTTGGCAGAAATGACTGCTTCAATGCGGCGTGGCATGGAGGCAATCAGCCTGTGGCACTGCTGAGGTCTTATGGAGGCCCAGGATGCTTCGATAGCGGCCTTTAGCTCATCCAGAGTGTTGGGTCTTGAGTCTCTCAACGTTCTCTTCACAATATCCCACAGATTCTCTATGGGGTTCAGGTCAGGAGAGTTGGCAGGCCAATTGTACACAGTGATACCATGGTCAGTAAACCATTTACCAGTGGTTTTGGCACTGTGAGCAGGTGCCAGGTCGTGCTGAAAAATGAAATCTTCATCTCCATAAAGCTTTTCAGCAGATGGAAGCATGAAGTGCTCCAAAATCTCCTGATAGCTAGCTGCATTGACCCTGCCCTTGATAAAACACAGTGGACCAACACCAGCAGCTGACACGGCACCCCAGACCATCACTGACTGTGGGTACTTGACACTGGACTTCTGGCATTTTGGCATTTCCTTCTCCCCAGTCTTCCTCCAGACTCTGGCACCGTGATTTCCGAATGACATGCAGAATTTGCTTTCATCTGAAAAAAGTACTTTGGACCACTGAGCAACAGTCCAGTGCTGCTTCTCTGTAGCCCAGGTCTGGGGAATGCGGCACCTGTAGCCCATTTCCTGCACACGCCTGTGCACGGTGGCTCTGGATGTTTCTACTCCAGACTCAGTCCACTGCTTCCGCAGGTCCCCAAGGTCTGGAATCGGCCCTTCTCCACAATCTTCCTCAGGGTCCGGTCACCTCTTCTCGTTGTGCAGCGTTTTCTGCCACACTTTTTCCTTCCCACAGACTTCCCACTGAGGTGCCTTGATACAGCACTCTGGGAACAGCCTATTCGTTCAGAAATTTATTTCTGTCTCTTACCCTCTTGCTTGAGGGTGTCAATAGTGGCCTTCTGGACAGCAGTCAGGTCGGCAGTCTTACCCATGATTGGGGTTTTGAGTGATGAACCAGGCTGGGAGTTTTAAAGGCCTCAGGAATCTTTTGCAGGTGTTTAGAGATAACTCGTTGATTCAGATGATTAGGTTCATAGCTCGTTTAGAGACTCTTTTAATGATATGCTAATTTTGTGAGATAGGAATTTTGGGTTTTCATGAGCTGTATGCCAAAATCATCCGTATTAAGACAATAAAAGACCTGAAATATTTTAGTTAGGGTGCAATAAATGTAAAATATATTAATGTTAAATTTTCATCATGACATTATGGAAAATAATGAACTTTATCACAATATGCTAATATTTTGAGAAGGATCTGTATATCCCAACTACCTGGACACTATTCTTTATGACAAAAATATGAGATAGCCCTGAACAGCTGCTAAAATCAGCCCATGACAAGATGAAGATGACGTATTAATGTTAAATCAGTTTGGCCTTCTCTCAGATATGTTTCAGTAGTGTTATACTGTCTTGGTACACATTAACATGTCTTTTTCAAGAATAAAGAGTATGCACATTTTCAACAGTTCATCGAACTTGTTTTATTGAGATATTCCTATTCTACAAAATGCTTTAATTCTGTGATTTTTGTAACACTGCTTCCACACAATGATATGATAAGGGTAATTTACAATCTAGCTGTAGAGTTAAAGTTTACATTGTGCAAGTAGTGTGTGGACAGAGATATTACCACACCATCAAATGACTTGTCTCAGAAAAAATGGGAGGAGACAGAGTTAGCTGGGAATAGAGGGAGGTGTAAGTCATTGCCTCTTCTCAGCCGCCTTACTATATTAATGCGGACCTAACCAAGACCTCTATTAACGCCACAGTGTTAAGCACGGGGGCCCAGCAGAGAGGCAGGCAGGAGGTAATGGGCCTTGATACACTGCAGGGGGATGAGATGACGATAGGATGGGTGAAACAGGGATATAGGGAGAATGGACGGTGCCTCAGACTCCAGTAGCATTAAAGCATGGGAAACTTTTGTGATGTGAAGACATGAAAGTATTTAGCGAAAAGACAGAATAGATGACTAATGTCTATTATTAATTGTTTAATAAAATATTTGTTAGGACAAAAAAAAACGCTCCATAGAGGATGCTGCTTCATCCACACCCGACCTGAACCTGGAACATCTGGAGAAGAATAATACCCATGTGCGAATGTTTCTGGACTTCAGCTCAGCATTCAACACAATCGTCCCCCAGAACTTGGTGAGCAAACTGGCCCCCCTTGGACTCACCACCCCTCTGTGCAACTGGCTGCTGGATTTCCTCACAGACAGATCCTAGTCTGTAAGGGTTGACAAAAACACCTCCAACGTCATCTTTCTCAGAACCGGCTCCCCCACAGGGCTGTGTGCTAAGCCCACTGCTCTTCACCCTGATGACTCAGGACTGACGTGCCAGTTCAGAACCAACCATTTCATTAAGTATGCGGACGACACGACAGTGGTGGGTCTCTACGGGGACAACAACGAACTGGCCTACAGAGAGGAGGTGAAACACACCTGGTGGACTGGTGTGAAACAAACAATCTAATCCTGAATGTCAACAAAACAAAAGTCTGGTCTGGGGCCTGCAACACCTCAGACTGGAAATGTGTAGAAACAGTGGTGAGGACAGCTGAAAAAAAATCATTGGGAGAGAGCTTCCTTCCATCTGTGACACTGCTCGCAAACGCGGTCCGACTAGCGCTCAGACATTTACAAAAGATTCCTCCTGTAGAATATAAACGATCTATGTGTGTAATATAAACTATCTATGTGTGTAACTGGAATGTGTGGAAATAGGGGGTTCAAGCTAGGGAGTGAAGCATAGAAGGGGCATAGGGGAGTGAAAACATAGGGAGTGAGAAGTATAGAGAGTGCAAGGTCATAAAGAGGACAGGGAAGGCCAGAGACAGGGGAGGATGAGTTGCATGTTACAATCAGAAGTATTCCTTATTTGGACCTAAGGGACTGTTATGTTATGTTATACATGTGTGACATGATATATCTATATGTTGAACACACCCTTGAGACTGAATAAAACGAGCTGGAAGCAAGAGTTGATCAGAGTTGGGCCTGCAGCTGCATGGGGCCTCCATCTCTCACTGCGCAGGTGAACATAAATAGATTGTACTTGTGTTTATTTCACCCTTTGAAACCTGTACCCAAATCAACGGATCCGGGGAAGCAGAGACGTCTTCAACAATTGAGGGCTCGTCTGGGATTTGGAACAACAGGCGAAAGAAATTCGGACCACTGACGAGGACCAACAGGCATCAGACACGGGCTAGCCAAAACTACACAACAGGTAAGCAGAACCTGTTTAATCAAACTCTGCTTTGGGATTTTTGATAGGCTAAATTAATATTGTGTCTGATGTCTAAGTAAGTCTGAGTCTGCCAAAACTTAAGAAAAAAGAGTGTCATAAAAGTTGACTAGGATTTAAACTGGAGAATAGGAGGTTGTTTTAAACTGGTGAATAAGATGTTGATTTAAGAGAATTACAAGACTTAGTGGTGGTTTTGTGTGGAAAAATATAGTAGTTTCTCGAACGTGACGGTTCAGAGTACGTCCTCGACGGAGGTCTAATGTTAGCTGGGTTTGAGGCCCGAGGAAGTGAGAAACCTCAAATTCTATAGAAAAGTAAATACACTGAGATCAGGCACAAACACTTGGGTGTGAATGCCGTGTTTTACATGAGTTCTGCCTCAGTAAAACCGGATTACAGACGTAATAAAAGCACAAACACATAGTCTGAGAATAAGTCCTGTGAAGTGATAAACTGTTAGTTGGAGAAATAACCAACAACAGACTTGTTAGGGTTAGAAAAGTGCATGAGCTGGACACACATACACTCCGGCAAACATTAGACAAGATTTATAGTTTAAGTCCATAAGCTGTGAGACACACACACACACTGGCCACTAAAAACAGGCTTCTGGGGGTTGAATGTGTTCTGGTGTCTTGGAGGTTGGTTAGAACTGAATGAGTGAGTGACTGAGATAACGCATTAAAAATATATCTTTTAGAAAAAAGGATAGTCGTTGTTATAAGATGGAAAGTGAATTTAATAGAGAAATGGATATCAGTGCAAAAGAACCGAATATTTTATGGAAAAACATAGAAAATCAGCTGTTAATAATGAAAACTGCTATTAAGAAAACATTTGAATACAAAGAGGAACAGAAGTTGGTTAAACGGATGGATTCTAAAATAAATGAAGAATTGTCAAAAGATGGAAAAAGCAAGACAGATAAAGAGAGTGTGGGCAAGTGGTTTAGTTTGAAGGAAAAAAATGCAAGAAAGGAGAGATTTGACTGAAAAAATGTGTAGAGACAGCAGTTGGTTGAGCAGAGGAAAATGGAAGGACCTGGCAAATAAAGCAGAAAAAGACAAAAGGTTTGGTTACAAATGAGATTCTTGTGGCAGAGTAGTGATCATGCTATGACTGAGAACAGAGACAGGAAAAGTAAACAGATTAAGGATAGCAGTACAGTGGAAATGCCGCCATCATTTGACCTTCTAGCAAATCAGCCCATTTCATCACACCACAGGGCCCCCACCTCTCCTCTTACTGGTTTGTATCCTACGCTGCAAGTAACTGGGGGAGAAGTCCGAGTATGATTTCCCGCCAGGAACTGCTCAGGCTCCTCCTGAACCCCCCTGCTCGGCCCCTACTTCTCTTCTCTACTCACATTCCACTGATGGGTCTGTATTGTCAATTGGAGGATCATTCATATCACAGGCCCCACAAACTGATCCATTTGCTGACCGGGTATTACGGGACAAACTGCGGCCAGTTTCTGGCCCAATAAAGTGTTCCACCCCGTATATTTCCCATTCATCTAGTGATATGGAATTGGTCACACCTCTGAAATCAGATGTAACTGAGGGCTCAGTTAATATGTCAGTGTCAGGGTAATGGATAAGAGACGAACCACCGACTGCAGTAACTTATCATATGCAGGCACCACCTATTACAGTACAGAATCAGACACCAATTGAAAATGAGGAAGCTATGTTATCTTCCTCAACCCCAATGCCACTAGTACCTGAGGCTATGCCTCCCCCTGCTGGACATGGCTATAACATGACACCCCGAACTCAGTCCAAATCGTCTTATATGTGTCCACTGTTCCAACAACAATTTGGAGCAAATAGATACAAACCTTTTGCACAGGGAGATCTTACCACTTTGTGTGACAAATTGCCTCCCATTTCAGAAGGAGCGTCTATATGGTTACATACTCTAGACTCCCTGACAGCAGGTACCACGTTAGCTCTAGGTGACTATCGGGCCATTGCTGGACGATGCATGAAGCCACACAGCTGTAGGGACATAGAGCTTGCTGCAGGTACAACACCAGTACCAGATGAGGTCCCACTTACTGTATATTCCACTCATATAGGCACAGCTCTTAGACAAATGTATCCAGTATCCAGAGGACGTACCATTCCAAAATTTGAATAGAACGCAAACACAAATACTAGAGAATATTTAGGTCAGTGCAAATCCGTGTGGCAAACACAGACAGGAACTAATCCAGAAAGAGCTGGTCCCCAAAGGGACTGGTTCCGGGATGCTGTCCTACGAGGGTTACCGCTGCAGGTTAAAAGCAACATTGAGGATAATCCAGATTTGCCTGGATCAGAAATTGCAGTATGGGATCGACACCTGATACATCATTTATCTAAACTCAAAGAGGCAAAACAAGATGAGGAGAGTGAATTAAAAACGTTACAAACTCAGCTCCTGAAAATGCAATTAGCAGAAGCTAGACTGAAGGTCGGGGAAAAGAGGAATGAGGGTAAAACATCTAAAATTATGTATGAAGGTGCAGTGTCTCAGCCCCCTCAAGCTCCTCCATTTCCTGGAAATGAAGAAACAGCAGGACAGTGGCATCAGGCCTTGGTCCCATAACACGGACAAGCTGGTCGTTTTGGGGGACGGGGAGGGCCAAAAGCAAGGGGATTTCAGAGAGGACCACAGAGGAGGCTGGGTAATGCTGATGTGTGTTATTACTGCAATGAGCCTGGACACTGGGCCCGAGATTGCCCCCATAAGAATGGTCCACCCGGAGGGGATGGGTGTTATGGTCCCGCCATGGCTCCTCCGGCCCGTCCATACAGAGGCAGAGGTGGCCCAGCACGCGGTGCATACGGACCACAACTCCAATTACCGGCCTGGGACGAGCCTAGTCGCTGGCCTGAAAGGTCCCCGCCGTCCCCCACCATCCCCAGAAGACAGTGGGACTGTGGACCCCCTGCTGTCTGTGACTGTGTCCGGAAATAGCCTTCCTTTTCTGGTGGACACTGGGGCCACATGTTCAACCATCAAACAGGCTCCTCCAAACACACTCCACCAGGACTACAACTGTCATGGGGTTCTCGGGGGCAAAGCAGGTCCTGCCATATACCAAGCCTTTAAAGACTGAAATTGGTGGACAGACACTAAATCACAGTTATCTAGTCTCCACTGATACACCAGTAAACTTACTGGGTAGAGACATGTTAATAAAACTTGGAGCAACCATTTTATGTGGGACTGATGGACTGCAGGTTCACCTGCCCAATGGCATCCAGTTATTTTGTGATAATAACACTTCTTTTTGACATGGACATGACCTCCTCCAGCCACTGCAGGACTCAATAGCTGCTATATACTGGGTTTTGCTGCAACCTGAAACCACCGCGCACAGAGGCATTCTCTCGGCTTTCCATCGGTGGAAATCCTGGGTCTCCACTCTGGCGCCCTATGTACCTCCTCCTGACCCCCCGCATGTCACCTTGTTTTATGATATAAATAATTGTGAATGTTACCGGGAAAGCTTTGCTGACGAGTTAGAGGGTACACACTGGGACATTGTCACCACGGACATTTATGTAGCACCAGAAGGAGTGGTGGCCGAGGTTCATTTGACTAGAGAGCAGGAAGTGTGGTTTAGGATGTGGTCTGATGGCGTGCCTCATGTCTCTTTGGCTCTGCACCCAGGTCATGAAGCACGTGAACTTGGAGGTGTGTTAAAACGCTCCCCGAACCTACAGGATTGGCAGCCTTTGGCGACCCCTGACCTTTTTTATTCACCCTCAGGTAACACTTATCGCATATTCAACCACTCCATGGATGTGGGAACACTGGAGCATGTTCAATTAGACATACACCATGGTAGGGAAAAACAGACCATCCGCTGGCAGCTGCTGTTGTGGAAAAAATGCCCTCCACCCTCTGGGCAGAGGGGCACACAGATGTAGGCCTGGTTCAATGTTCCCCCATTACTTTTCAGTTGACCACCGACCAACCAATATGGAGCCCCAATACCCTCACAAGCCAGCAGCAGAACTAGGCATTAAAGATACAGTGGAAGGCCTCTGGAACTTAGGTGTTTTAGAGTCTGCACATTCCTCTTCATGGAACACACCCATTCTGCCGGTGGAGAAAAAAGGGACAGGTAAATGGCGCATGGCACATGATTTACGGGCCATAAATGCAGCTTTGGCCACCCCTACCGTTCCCGTGCCCAATCCCGATGTGGCTCTGACAAATCTAAACCCTGACCATTGCTGGTTTACCTGCATTGATCTGGCCAACGCATTTTTCTGCCTTCCATTAGCTGAGGACTGCAGGGACATTTTTGCATTTACCTATAACTCTCATAGGTATAGATACACTCGTTTGCCGCAGGGATTCGCGCTTTCTCCAGGGATTTTCAATCAGGTTCTAAAAGACTCTCTCCAAGATTGCCTATTACCACCAAACACCACTATGATTCAGTACATGGATGACATTCTCCTCGCAACACCCACTGTGGCTAAATGCCTAGAGGCAACAGCCATTGTCCTGTCACATTTGGCTAAAAAAGGCTACAAGGTTAGCAAAGCCAAACTCCAGATCTGCAGACGCCAGGTTGACTTTTAGGGCAGAGTTGTTTCCCAGCCTGGCACGGGGATGTCCCCAGCTCACCAATCTGCAGTTTTGTCCCACCCAAAACCACTCCTGGTTAAGGACAGGTTGTCTTTCCTAGGACTCACAGGGTATAGCAGATCTTTTGTGCCCGGCTACACCGACCTCACTGCACCCCTTAGAGAGCTTGTCAAAAAACACGGCATGAGAAACCTCACTCACAGCCCTGCTTGAATGGACTAGAGAGGCTGAAGAAGCGTTCATTAACTTAAAAACCAGCCTCTCGCAAGCTGCACATTTGGCACATCCAGATTACTTGTTGCCCTTCCACTTGGATGTTTCTGTCACAGCACACACAGCCAATGGTGTGCTGTGCCAGAAAAAAGGGGGGGTTAGAACAGTCCTCATGTACATAAGTGTTATGCTGGACAACATGGAACAAAGACATCATGAGTGCACCCGACATGCAGCAGGGATGGCTAAAATAATCCAAAAAACAGCTCATGTAGGGTTAGGGTTAGGGTTAGGGTTAGGGAGGGACACCCTCTTAACATATTAACATCACATGGCGTGGTGGCCTTTGTGAACTCTCAGGCTTTCACACTCTCACCACTGAGACAACAGAGGCTGAGTAAGGTGCTGGAGGCCCCAAACATCACATACACACATGAAGGGATAAACATGGCAGATAGAATAACTACCGGTACACCACATGTCTGCGCAGAAAAAGTGGAGTTTAATGAAAAAATCAGACCAGATCTACAAAGTACATCCCTAACAGACGCCCGAAACCTGTACACAGATGGGTGCTGCTTCAGACATGACACAGAAGGACTTAAGGCAGCATACGCGGTTGTGGAAGACACAGGGACAGATTTTGTCACAGTACAGGCAGAAGAACTGACAGATGCACAATCAGCACAGAGAGCAGAAGCTTTGGCAGTAATAGCTGCTCTGGAACTAGGAACAGGACAGAAGGTTAACATTTACACAGATTCTGCATACGCTGCAGGAGCAGTACATGTAGAACTTAAACAGTGGCTCAGGACAGGATTTAGAACTGCTGGACAGAAACCCATTAAACATGAACAGGAAATGAGAAAGTTGGCGGAAGCTTTGTTGCTCCCTCAAGAAGTAGCCGTCATTAAATGCAGAGGACATGACAGCAGTAACACCAGAGTAGCGCAAGGGAACCAGGCAGCTGACCGGGCAGCTAAACAGTGTGCAGGATATCAGCCCAGGCACATAATGCTGTGTTCAGAAGCAGGGTGGACACCAGAACCCACCTTGGAAGAAGTAATGAAATTACAAAAGGGGGCCTCTTCTGAGGAAAAATCAGTTTGGAAGGCCCGAAGGGGCTCAGAGGATCAGAGTGGTCTCTGGAGAAGCCCAGACGGACGTCCCATCTTGCCACCAGGTCTTACCAAAGTAGCCCTAGAAGAAGCACACGGAGTAGGAAATGTGGGAACAACGCAAATGTTGAAAAATCTTGAATACTGGTGGCACCCCTTTTTTAAACCAATGGCAGTGCATTGGATTAATTCATGTGAGATGTGCAGGCAGTTCAATGTTAGACCAACCTTGAAGCCAGCACCTGGAAAGTTCCCAGTAGACCCAATAGCAGGAAAAGAGGTTATCATTGATTATACAGACGTGACTGAGAGAGTAAACGGGTTCAGATGTCTGTTGGTGTGTGTGGATGCATTTACTACAAAAAAGGAAGACAGCAAATCTGTGGTAAAGTGTTTGATAAATCATTATATCCCTAGACACGGTTTTCCTCCTAAAATAAGGTCTTACAATGGAACACATTTCAAAAATGAGGAACTCAAGGAAGTGGAAACATTTCTGGGACTGAAACACTCATTTGGCACTGTGTACCATCCACAGTCACAGGGGAAGGTTGAAAGATTGAATCAAACCCTTAAAACCGAATTGGCTAAAATCTGTGCACAGACCAAAATGAATTGGGTTATTGCCTTACCATTACCTCTGATGTCTGTACAGAGTTCTATAAATCAGAAACATGGTTTGACCCCACATGAGCTGCAAACAGGGAGGCCATTTCCAGGCCCCCAAACAAGGTTACTGTTTCTCACTGAGTGTGAACAATCTATGTCTCATCGTGATTATTACAGATCTCTCCACGGTCTTGTTACAGCTTTCTCCAAACAGATCGCAGCAGAACCAGAGACCAGGGTCGGAACCACCACCTCGGAAGCCGAGTGGGTCCTCCTGAAAGTCATCAAAAGAAAGTGGTCAGAGCCAAGGTGGACCGGTCCATTTCAGGTCACAGAGAGGACAACCCATGCAGTCAGGCTGAAGGGCAAAGGCGCTACTTGGTATCACTGGAGCCAGTGTGCAGGAGTAGAACCACCTCAACGATCCCTTTCTCAGGTTCAGGAGGATCTGAGCGAAAACACAGGAAAAGACAATCTCACTTCTCCCACCCAAGAAGGGGCAGAATAATCCCCGGGTGAGAGAAATTAGCCCAGGGCCAGTCTGCCCTGAGAGCTGAAGACAGAAGAAGAACAGCAGAAGAAGAGGCGGAAGTGATTGAGTTTCCCTCTCACTAGGAGTGGTAGAGCTTCCCTCTCACTCCAGAAGGCATCGTTCGGTAAACATTTTATATTACATTTTGATGTTTCTGTATCTTTTTCAGGTTATGATTTAACTTTATATGTTTATGTTTTAAGTTTCATAAGTTTTAAAAAAATGAGTACCCAAAGCAAGGGAACTAGACTCTCTAGGAGTTTCATCATAGGTGGAGTGTTTCTCTCAGCACTCATTGTTACGTTTATCTTATGGTATTTTTGTGAACTTCCATTCCAGACATGTTCTGAAAACCACTCCGGAAAGGTGTCCAAAAGGTCTAAGGTAAACAAACCCCAGGACATGTGCCTTAAGCATTATGGGGGATTAGAACTAAATTACACGTTAGGAGCAACTACCACTTTTCGGTTTGACCTGTGTGATGTCATAAAGTGTGGGAAGAATCCAACTGCTGGAGGGGGTATGATGTGTATTTGTGTGCCAATCTCGACGTGTCCACCCAATGCGCTGCAGGCAGGACCATGAGTTTATATGGGGGAAACGAGCTTTGCGGAAACTGGGGTCACGCAGTGGGGTACACGGGTAGGTGGACACCCACCCTGACATATAGAAATTCACGGAATCGAGAAAACGCCAAACAAATCAGCCTGGTACGAAATGCGTTGACGCATAACACACCTGGGGGTGTCAATCCACTACTTTTGTCCATAAAATCGTTACAAGGAGGTTTGCATTGCACCTCTCACAAGTGGGATGAGGTGATGTATTTCACTCTAGGGGTAGAGGTAACAGGGACCGACCCCCAGGTACTAATAAAAATCAATTTAAATAAACCAACTCCTCAGGTACAGGCCACCAGCACTCATACAGTCCCAGAACCAGAAGACCAACTAGAGGGGGTGGTAAAAGTAGACTATTCCACCCTACAACCCCTAGAAATAATACAGATGGCCACAGGTTATGCGGAAGACAATTTGTGGCTACAATGGATAATGCAAACAGCAAAAGAACAAAGTAAAGCAGACTGCGTTGCCTGTGCAGCAGCACGGCCACACTTAACGACTGACCTGGCTCCTCTGTACCCAGAAGATACATAGAGTTACAATTGTATGTTGAAACTCACACAGGAGGCAACACCTGCTAATTGTACCACTCTAGCCAGTATTTTCCCACCAATATCTAACAATACCAAGACAGGACCATTCACTCCCCAGAGGCTGAATGGAACATATTCTTGTTTCAAGTTCACCTCAAACACCCCAAAGGTGAATGTAGGACAAATTCCCTCAGACTGGTGAAATACCACCACGTCTGGGAAAGTAATAGGACTTTGGGCACGATCAGGATTATATTACTACTGCGGAGGATATAGACTTCTCACTAATACAGGTCCTTCTCAAAATATTAGCATACTGTGATAAAGTTCATTATTTTCCATAATGTCTTGATGAAAATTTAACATTCATATATTTTAGATTCATTGCACACTAACTGAAATATTTCAGGTCTTTTATTGTCTTAATACAGATGATTTTGGCATACAGCTCATGAAAACCCAAAATTTCTATCTCACAAAATTAGCATATTTCATCCGACCAATAAAAGAAAAGTGTTTTTAATACAAAAAACGTCAACCTTCAAATAATCATGTACAGTTATGCACTCAATACTTGGTCGGGAATCCTTTTGCAAAAATGACTGCTTCAATGCGGCGTGGCATGGAGGCAATCAGCCTGTGGCACCGCTGAGGTCTTATGGAGGCCCAGGATGCTTCGATAGCGGCCTTTAGCTCATCCAGAGTGTTGGGTCTTGAGTCTCTCAATGTTCTCTTCACAATATCCCACAGTTTCTCTATGGGGTTCAGGTCAGGAGAGTTGGCAGGCCAATTGAGCACAGTGATACCATGGTCAGTAAACCATTTACCAGTGGTTTTGGCACTGTGAGCAGGTGCCAGGTCGTGCTGAAAAATGAAATCTTCATCTCCATAAAGCTTTTCAGCAGATGGAAGCATGAAGTGCTCCAAAATCTCCTGATAGCTATCTGCATCGACCCTGCCCTTGATAAAACACAGTGGACCAACACCAGCAGCTGACACGGCACCCCAGACCATCACTGACTGTGGGTACTTGACACTGGACTTCTGGCATTTTGGCATTTCCTTCTCCCCAGTCTTCCTCCAGACTCTGGCACCTTGATTTCTGAATGACATGCAGAATTTGCTTTCATCCGAAAAAAGTACTTTGGACCACTGAGCAACAGTCCAGTGCTGCTTCTCTGTAGCCCAGGTCAGGCGCTTCTGCCGCTGTTTCTGGTCCAAAAGTGGCTTGACCTGGGGAATGCGGCACCTGTAGCCCATTTCCTTCACACGCATGTGCACGGTGGCTCTGGATGTTTCTACTCCAGACTCAGTCCGCTGCTTCCGCAGGTCCCCCAAGGTCTGGAATCGGCCCTTCTCCACAATCTTCCTCAGGATCCGGTCACCTCTTCTCGTTGTGCAGTGTTTTCTGCCACACTTTTTCCTTCCCACAAACCTCCCACTGAGGTGCCTTGATACAGCACTCTGGGAACAGCCTATTTGTTCAGAAATTTCTTTCTGTGTCTTACACTCTTGCTTGAGGGTGTCAATAGTGGCCTTCTGGACAGCAGTCAGGTCGGCAGTCTTACCCATGATTGGGGTTTTGAGTGATGAACCAGGCTGGGAGTTTTAAAGGCCTCAGGAATCTTTTGCAGGTGTTTAGAGTTAACTCGTTGATTCAGATGATTAGGTTCATAGCTCGTTTAGAGACCCTTTTAATGATATGCTAATTTTGTGAGATAGGAATTTTGGGTTTTTATGAGCTGTATGCCAAAATCATCCGTATTAAGACAATAAAAGACCTGAAATATTTCAGTTAGTGTGCAATTAATCTAAAATAAATGAATGTTAAATTTTCATCATGACATTATGGAAAATAATGAACTTTATCACAATATGCTAATTTTTTTAGAAGGACCTGTATACCAAATAACACCATAGGAGTATGTGCAATGGTCAGATTGCAGGCCCTGTTGATTTTAATTGGTCCTAATATTACCTCTGTGACATAAACAAAATAAGGCACTGGCACTCACTCGTAGGAGGAGAAGACATATTATGAAAAGAAGTGCTTCAACCACTTTTGACTAGAGTCAGGGTTCCCCCACCTACATAGATGCAATTGGAATTCCGCGAGGAGTCCCAAATAAGTATAAACCTGCGGACCAAATATCAGCTGGATTTGAAAACATCCCTATTATAGCTGCCTTGTTCCCAGTAACGCCCAACAAAAACGTAGACCGCATTAATTATATTCATTATAATGTTTTGCATCTGGCCAATCTAACTCGAGATGCTGTAGAAGGTTTATCTGAACAATTGGCCCCAACTTCCCTCATGGCAGTACAAAATAGGATGGCATTGGATATGTTGTTAGCTGAAAAAGGGGGCGTGTGTGCCATGTTTGGAGATATGTGTTGTACTTTCAGTCCTAATAACACTGCAACAGACGGTTCAGTGTCAAAGGCTTTAGAGGGACTTAAGACCCTCTCCGCCACCATGCATGAACATTCTGGAATTGATAATCCCCTGGAGGAGTAGATGACAGGCATATTTGGACACTGGAAGGGTTTGATAATGTCTTTGATGATTTCTATTGCAGTATTTGTAGCTATAATGGTGACCTGTGGATGTTGTTGTGTGCCATGCATTCGTTCTCTGATGGTGCGCCTCATCACCTCCGCAAGTGAGCAGAGGGATCCAAAGATAACGATGCCACTGTTGCAAATTGACCATAACCAGGATAAGGACTCAGAGTGTGAATTCATGGACGCATAATAAGATGGATGCATGTTTTCTTAATGATTTTCTCATTTTACAGGTGGTACAGTAATATTTTTACTTATTTCTACTTATTCTTAGAAGTACTTGGTTAAAGGAAGTTTTAGATTGTGAACTCTTTTTGAGAGTTCAAAAAGGGGATTGTAGAATATAAACTATGTGGGTAACTGGAATGTACAGATAGAGGAGAGGGGAGTCAAGCAGAGGGGAGTGAAGCATAGAAAGTGCAAGGTCATAAATTGGTGAAGGACAGGGGATTAGTGGATGGGGGTGAAGGAGACAGGGGAGGATGAGCTTGCTAGAAGAAAATAACCAGAAGCACTCCTTATTTGGACCTAAGGAACTATTATGCTATACATGAGTGACATGATATATGTATATGTTGAAGAAACCCTTGAGACTGAATAAAACGAGCTGCAACCAGAGGGTAGCAGAGTTGGACTCGCAGGTGTTGTCTGGAGTCCCTCTCTCACTCTGCGCTGAGGCGAACATAAGCTGATTGTACATTGTGTTTATTTCACTCTTTTGAAACCTGTGCCCAATTCAATGGACCTGGGGAAGCAGAGACGGCTTCGACATTACCTATTGGATTATTTTCACAGTGTACCCAGTCTGATCACTAAATCTGCTTCTAAACTCATACAGACTGTTCTAATATCTGTACTTCAGCTTTTTAAGGTTGAAACATCAACAGTGAAACAGTTCTGGTAAATACCATGTTTCATATTATTATTCTAAACTGACTACTTACATTATGTATACAGCTTCTCAGGCTCTACCTCCACCCCCTTTTGAACATGTCTTAGTGAGTGGGGCGTGAGCGATTTTGCAAGTTTTGACTCTGTTAAACTCCTAATTCCCATTACAGTATTTGCTCAAATGCAGTATTAATTTGTTTAAAATTTCAGTTAGTCTGAGCTTTTTAATTTGTCCCATTTTTCTTGAATATCTTATCAACCTTTATAAAGGGAAATTTTATTTATCTTCTAGTTGGAGTTTTAGAGGCAATGACTTATGTTTGCTATGGAAAGAACTCATCAAGGCCTGTTTAATGTTGTAACTTATTATTATATTTCAATTTCAAAAATACTTTGTTAGTCCCCAAGTGATTAATAAACAAGTTTTGCTAAATTGTTTAATTAAAAGCATGAATTGGATTAATTGTAAATTACCGAACCCTCTTCCCTGTTTCTTTTAAGATGGACAGTGTTGGAAAAATGTATATAAGTTATCATTGTTCAGTTTAAACCACATTTATGTTTGAAGTTCTACCCTAGCTAAGATGATTCTTATGATTGTTTTTTTGTCTGAAAAAGGGTTTGTACAAGGTTAAGGAATGCAGTCTGGAGTGGATCACTCCCTGGACATGACAAGCTTATACCATATATGGGAATGACTACTCTTTTAGGTTAAAATCTCTGTAAGAATTGGCTGAACACATTCCCGCTTTTTACTTGTAGGAATATGAGTTGTAAATTAAAGGCTCCTTTTGTGAGAAGGAAGTCGCTGTTCTGGCCGAGGACTGTCTCACCCATGTAAGTCAAACTTACTTGGTTCACTTGTGTCTTATTTTACACTTGTTTATCAGCTTTCTAACTCTAGCAGAGAGACATTCAGTTATTCTGTATTTTGTAAGCAGAAAACTGAATTCATTGATTTTAGTGAATATTTTTCGCACACCTTGCAATTTATCTCTACAGCCTCTGTTCTCAACTGGCTGGGGTGTTCAGTGAGGCTTGTGCTGCTCTGTCCAAAGCCTTGTTAACATGCGTGGAGACCATTCCTTTGCTCTGCCTTTTGTTTTGTCAGCCCCAGCATTCTTCTCTGTCATCTGATGTCTAAGCAGGTCTTGGGCCAGTGCTCTGTTGTCCACGCAGGCTGTGGACGATGAGTTTGATTCTCCAAATTAAAAGACTGTAATTGGCTGAGTAATCAGTCAGAAAGCCACAAAATACCAGGCAGCTTCCTTCATGAGACTTTGCATCGATACGACAAACACAATAATTTTCAACTCTTCTACCATAAACAAACATTTCCTGCATTATTGTTTCTGCAGATGAGTTCATTTGTTTTATAAACATGAAAACATTTTATTGTAAATTTTATCACTCCACTGTTCATAAAACTTTGACAAACACATTACATTTCCATCTTTTCTAATATTAGTTTTATTGAAGTGCTTTGAAAAATTGGCAAAGTTCTCCCAATAGCAAAATCCATAACATTACCAGTGTAATTTAGAATTTTAAGGCGATGTAGCATATATCATAAGCCAGTAACTTGCTATTCATATCCCTTTTGAACTGTTCCTTATTTGTTTTGTTTTTTTCATTAAATCATTGTATCACTCTGTCCCTAAACGTTTAACAATTCTGGCAGGACCAACTCAAATCTTTAGTAAAATCTTTTTCTTTAATACAATAAATTGATTCATGTTAAATCACAAGTCATTTCTCTTCACCTGTAAGTCTGATATGAATCATTAATCAAGCCATATTTGCTGTTTTTAATTTTTTCTTGGTTTGTTATATCTCTCCCTTTCTGACTTTTACATTGTGCGACATAAGAAATAACAAAACCTTACATTACACTAAATACATATTTACATACGATCTAAGTAAGGATAAAACATAGACTATAATATTGTATTATCCCACCATTAAGGTTAATGAAATACAGTACAGACCAAAAGTTTGGACACACCTTCTCATTCAAAGAGTTGTCTTTATTTTCATGACTATGAATATTGTAGCTTCACACTGAAGGAATCCAAACTATAAATTAACACATGTGGAATTATATACTGAAGAAAAAAGTGTGAAACAACTGAAAATATGTCTTATATTCTAGGTTCGTCAAGGTAGCCACCTTTTTCTTTGATTACTGCTACACACACTCTTGGCATTCTGTTGATGAGCTTCAAGAGGTAGTCACCTGAAATGGTTTTCCAACAGTCTTGTAGGAGTTCCCAGAGATGCTTAGCACTTGTTGGCCCTTTTGCCTTCACTCTGCGGTCCAGCTCACCCCAAGCCATCTCGATTGGGTTCAGGTCTGGTGACTGTGGAGGCCAGGTCATCTGGCGCAGCAACCCATCACTCTCCTTCTTGGTCAAATAGCCCTTACACAGCCTGAAGGTGTGTTTGGGGTCATTGTCCTGTTGAAAAATAAATGATGGACCAACTAAACACAAGCCGGATGGACTGTGGCGACTGTGGCTCAGAAGGAAGGGTCTGTGCCTTCTCTGTTTGTTTGGTGTTTTTACTGTGCTTAGCCCTAGATGGCATGGAACCTGGAGGAGTGGTGACAGGTGTTCTCTATTCCCTTGATTACCTGCTGAGGAGTATATAAGGAGGAGGCTGCCAGCAACTCACTGCCAGAGTGTTCCCCTTAGTGGTACAGTTCAAGCCACATTAACTTGTCTTGTCCTTGCCTGGAACTTTTAGTAATCTGAATCTGTTACCTTGCAGGATTAGCTGAACCTGACCTTGCCTTCCGTGTGGAACTCTGCCTGGATTAACCACTTCTGGAAAGAAGCAATCCAGCTCCACGAACAAAGACTCAAGCCTCTTGTTACCTCGTTGGACCACACAGGTTGGCAGCCTCCTGAATTCTTCGCTCCTTGGATCTCCATTCAAGAACCCTGTCCACCCTCCTCCTTCCACTGCACCTACATCTGAAACCCCCTGTCCAACTTATCATCCTGGCACACCATTATACACCATCATCTGTCTCATGGGTAAACAACCATTTGGTCTCTTCGCTCTCCACCCTCTGGCGGATCATTCCATCAACCCAGTAAGGCAGACTTATTGTTCATTAGTTTTGACCCAGAGATTTCCCTGTTTACCATCCTGTTTATTTTTACAGTTGGTATCCCGGTTCCAGTTTCCCTGTTCACTACACTCCTCTGTAAATAAACACTTTACTGTAAAACTCTGTCTCCTAAATTGCTTTCTGCATGTGGGTCAACTCCGTTAAAAACAATATGACAGTAAGGGCTATGCGACCAAGAAGGAGAGTGATGGGGTGCTGCGCCAGATGACCTGACCTCCACAGTCACCGGACCTGAACCCAATCGTGATGGTTTGTGGTGAACTGGACCACAGAGTGAAGGCAAAAGGGCCAACAAGTGCTAAGCATCTCTGGGAACTCCTTCAAGACTGTTGGAAAACCATTTCAGGTGACTACCTCTTGAAGCTCATCAACAGAATGCCAAGAGTGTGTGGAGCAGTAATCCAAGCAAAAGGTGGCTACTTTGAAGAACCTAGAATATAAGACATATTTTCAGTTGTTTCACACTTTTTTCTTCAGTATATAATTCCACATGTGTTCATTCATAGTTTTGATGCTGTCAGGATGTGAGATTTTGGACTTTGTTTGTGGTTTGGTGTTTTGTTTTACTAGATGCTCTTGTTTGAAGTTTTGTATTCTTGTTCATCACTTTGTGTTCTGACAATTCTGGTTTCCTTTTCCCTCCCTATCTGTTCTCCTCTCATCATTAGTTTTCCTCTTTTAGTTGTTAATTACTCAGTTTCTGTTCCCTTTACATTCATTGTCCTTCTTAGCTTTGTTTCTTCTGTTTATCGTTATTCTCCAATTCCTCCTTTAACAGGTTAGCTTTAGTTACTGTTTACTTTTATTCCAGTCATCTTTTCTCCTGCTTCATTCTCAGTTTGTTCTTTCAGTGTTTGCTTTTGTAGTCAGGGTTTCTTTACGGTCCCCTTTTTCTTAGGCCTTAGGTTTCTGTTTTTTTTCCTGTTCCTTCCAGATTCCTCTGTTTCCCTCTATCTTCTGGTTATTCTAGATTTCTTATGTTTTGGTTATTTTACCGTAGTCTCCTGTTCTGCTTGGGGCTGTGTTTCTCCTTATTGGTTAATCTGTTTCACCTGCTCCCTCTGCCTCCCAGCCTCCTTGTGTCACCTGTTCCCTGTTCCTCTGATTGTTTCTATTGTTTCTTGTCCACCTTTGTCTGTATTTAAGTTTGCCTTCATCCTTTGTTCCACGCGGTGTCGTTATGTCTCTTTGGATTTTGTTCTTGCTGTGTATCCTGTTAAATTCTAGTTTGAAGATGCCTTGTAATCAGGATTATCCTGTCATCCAGAACCTCGCCCGCATGTAAGTGGACTCACTTTAAATTAAAGGAGTTTTCGACCACCTCTCTGTTTTTCTCCATGCTTGTCTGCCTTTTGGTCCACCACTAAATAGAATTATGACAGATGCCTTCAATGTGAAGCTACAATATTCATAGTCATGAAAATAAAGGAAACTCTTTGAATGAGAAGGTGTGTTCAAACTTTTGGTCTGTACTGTAGTTTGAACCTGACCAAAGAATTTGTTCCACCCACAAGATTATTATTGAAGTTGATGCTTTCTCTGGTGTTTTTAAAACCTAAAACCCAAAATATGCCAGAAAATAAGAAATATACTTTGATAAAGATGAAGTTGTGATTCTATACATTTAGGGAATTTCCATCAAATTTCTACAAGATGTGTAATAAATTGCATCATTACACTTTCATTATTCTTTATAGCAGGCAAACCAAAATGATGTGCGACCCATTTTATCAGTAACACATTAATGAACTACATTACAATGAAAAGTAGATAGTAGAAATTCTGGGCACAGCCCCTATGAGAACCAGCTGTCTGGGGGGGAACTGAGAACCCCCCTACTTCTCCTCTTCCTGATTTTCTCTCATCCTCTCAAACACCCAGTGCATTTCCTCATACATACACACACACACAAACGCTGAATCCCATGCCGACTTTCACAGATGTGCAACACTTTCCTCCATTTCAGAAATGTTCTTCAGTTAACTTATTTATACCACTTGTCTTTTGATGGTTAAGAAAATATAAACATCTTACTTTGTATTTACACAAAAGTCTGCCTGCATCAGGCAGTCAAGATTTAAGCTATAACTGGAAAAGAAAAGAAAATAGATAAAACTTAGATTCTTACTTCTATTATAGACATTCTTTCAATTTTCTTGCCCATTTTTCCTTTGTTCATAAATTTAAAGGTAATTTAGACTCCAAGGTAACTGCAGACCACTCCGCGCTCACTTAAATTTAAACTACTCAATTATTCAATCGTAAGTCTGGACTTTGTGAGCACTGTGAGGCCTACACTTCCAAGGGGTTACTCAAAATCTGTCTTTCTTTTGTGAAACTATTTCTTCTCAAAAATAAAGAGAAAAGGAAAAAACAAGTTGGATAAACAAATGTTAGTGACAAATAAATCTACATGTACAGGTCCTTCTCAAAATATTAGCATATTGTGATAAAGTTCATTATTTTCCATAATGTCATGATGAAAATTTAACATTCATATATTTTAGATTCATTGCACACTAACTGAAATATTTCAGGTCTTTTATTGTCTTAATATGGATGATTTTGGCATACAGCTCATGAAAACCCAAAATTCCTATCTCACAAAATTAGCATATCATTAAAAGGGTCTCTAAACGAGCTATGAACCTAATCATCTGAATCAACGAGTTAACTCTAAACACCTGCAAAAGATTCCTGAGGCCTTTAAAACTCCCAGCCTGGTTCATCACTCAAAACCCCAATCATGGGTAAGACTGCCGACCTGACTGCTGTCCAGAAGGCCACTATTGACACCCTCAAGCAAGAGGGTAAGACACAAAAAGAAATTTCTGAACGAATAGGCTGTTCCCAGAGTGCTGTATCAAGGCACCTCAGTGGGAAGGAAAAAGTGTGGCAGAAAACGCTGCACAACGAGAAGAGGTGACCGGACCCTGAGGAAGATTGTGGAGAAGGGCCGATTCCAGACCTTGGGGGACCTGCGGAAGTAGTGCACTGAGTCTGGAGTAGAAACATCCAGAGCCTCCGTGCACAGGCGTGTGCAGGAAATGGGCTACAGGTGCCGCATTCCCCAGGTCAAGCCACTTTTGAACCAGAAACAGCGGCAGAAGCGCCTGACCTGGGCTACAGAGAAGCAGCACTGGACTGTTGCTCAGTGGTCCAAAGTACTTTTTTCGGATGAAAGCAAATTCTGCATGTCATTCGGAAATCAAGGTGCCAGAGTCTGGAGGAAGACTGGGGAGAAGGAAATGCCAGAAGTCCAGTGTCAAGTACCCACAGTCAGTGATGGTCTGGGGTGCCGTGTCAGCTGCTGGTGTTGGTCCACTGTGTTTTATCAAGGGCAGGGTCAATGCAGCTTGCTATCAGGAGATTTTGGAGCACTTCACGCTTCCATCTGCTGAGAAGCTTTATGGAGATGAAGATTTCATTTTTCAGCACGACCTGGCACCTGCTCACAGTGCCAAAACCACTGGTAAATGGTTCACTGACCATGGTATCACTGTGCTCAATTGGCCAGCCAACTCTCCTGACCTGAACCCCATAGAGAATCTGTGGGATATTGTGAAGAGAACGTTGAGAGACTCAAGACCCAACACTCTGGATGAGCTAAAGGCCGCTATCGAAGCATCCTGGGCCTCCATAAGACCTCAGCAGTGCCACAGGCTGATTGCCTCCATGCCACGCCGCATTGAAGCAGTCATTTCTGCAAAAGGATTCCCGACCAAGTATTGAGTGCATAACTGTACATGATTATTTGAAGGTTGACGTTTTTTGTATTAAAAACACTTTTCTTTTATTGGTCGGATGAAATATGCTAATTTTGTGAGATAGGAATTTTGGGTTTTCATGAGCTGTATGCCAAAATCATCTGTATTAAGACAATAAAAGACCTGAAATATTTCAGTTAGTGTGCAATGAATCTAAAATATATGAATTTTCATCATTACATTATGGAAAATAATGAACTTTATCACAATATGCTAATATTTTGAGAAGGACCTGTATAACAGACAGATTCCACACTTAGACAGACACTTAGATGAACACATGGACAGACATATGCCGGCATTTGACAATCATACTTTCCTTTTTACATCATAAATATATTTTGCTTCCCACATTGTGTGTGTCTGTTGTTTGTTACTGTGTGTGCGCTCGTGAATATGTGTTGTATGTGTGTGCCGTGCTTGTGTACGTATGCATGCGTGGGTGCTGTGTGTCACACAAGCACACTCTTCATCATACGCTGGTGGAAGGCAAGACACAGCGTGTGTGCAGGTGCACAGAAACACACTTGCCACCGGACATTCCATCCCTCAAGCCTGCAGAGTGCCTTTTTCCTTTTTTTCTCACTTTCAGTCAAGGTTTTATTCTAGTGTCAATTTCTACCAGAAACTCCTTCCCCTGTTTAAAGGATGCTTTCATTCTAATCAAAGTGCATTAGGAGTTTTACATCTGTCTCTTCAAGAAAGGAACAAAATTCAAGCAGTAATTTTAACCATTTTAACAAAGGTATATTTGACTTGGGCATAACTCAACATTTAACCCATACTTGTAGGAACCATAAAACAAATCAAAGCAAAACTTCTGGTGCACACCACAAAAGCTCATCTATTGTTTTGGAAAGCATTTAAGGTTATTAAAATCTGAACATGCAGTTTTAGTCTCTCCTCACATGCAACTCGCTTCAGTTTCCACACTCATACAGATTTCAGCCTGTCATCGCATACAACTCACATGAGTGCAAAACACCAGCGTTAATTCGTCATTCAGAGATTCACCCATTCATCTATCATATGCTGTGGATCCAGGCCTTTTCATTCATACATCTCATCCACACTTCTTCATCGGTTTTCATGCTTTTTCATCCTTCTTCATGCCTCCGGGGGTCCACTGACCTGATAAATAGTTTGATGATCTAGCAATTCATTTTCAGAATTTTTATATGTTGTGGAGTTGTTCTTCTAAACTTCTGCGCGTTCGTTTATTTGGTCAAAGCATCTTAATTCTGTACGAGAAACTAGACTTGAATCTCTAAGAAAGAAAAACACGGACTAAGTAATAAAGTTGTTCACCCGGCCGGGGAGAGAGGTGCTGCATCTGCATAGTCAGGAACACATCTGTTTTTCTCTCCCCTGCACCGTTCTTTTATTGAACACACACATACTACAGGAAATATACATTTTACATTCGTTGTGCAGCCCTTCTCAGTTTTCTCACACATTCTTTTGCTGAAGGTCAGTTTCCCACACGTCTTCAGGAATCTTCAGTGAGAGGAGTAAAATGCCTCCCTAATCCACTGCCAGCTTCTCACGATACAGACAGAAAACACCTGCAAGCTTTAACCTTGAATAATAAACACTCATTGTGTGACCACACTAGAAGCTACTGTTTAAGGATTTTTCTAACTCTCAAAAGCATAACTAAAAACTCCTAATAATAATCAATCTATAAGCAGCAAATCCCAAATATATTTTAGCTTTAGCTACTAATGATAAGGCATTTATATTTCCACAATTCCCCCTTTTGAAGTCTGTTAAGACTTCACTAAAAGAATACAAAAAGTAAACGTCTATACCAGAAGCCTAAGCACAGTGGACTTGAATCAAATTCTCAACACCCCTTCAGGCTCCTTGTCGTCATCAGGGATAGCCAACAAAGGCATCATATGAGGGGGTGTGGTTGCCTTGCCTTCAATAGTTGCAGTAATAAAGCGTACAATCAAAGATCTAATACATGGTACACAACAACATCCACACGTCACCATAATAGCAACAAAAACAGCAATGGATACAAACAATGACATAATTAACCCTTTCCAGTGTCCAAACATACCAGTCATCCAGTCTTCGAACGGATTATCTATTCCTGAGTGCTCATGCATAGTGGTTGAAAGTGTTTTTAACCCTTCTAAAGCTTTTGAGACGGAACCATCAGGGGCGGTATTATTGGGTATGAAAGTACAACACATATCACCAAACATTGCACATACGCCCCCCTTTTCTGCTAGAAGCATATCCAGCGCCATTCTATTTTGTACTGACATAAGGGAAGTAGGTCCTGTTTGATCAGCGAGTCCCTCAACTGCATCTCGAGTTAAGTTCGCGAGGCGTAGGATATTGTAATGAATACAATTGATGCGGTCGACATTCTTGTTAGGGGTCACAGGGAAAAGGGCAGCAATGATTGGTATATTCTCAAATCCTGCAGAAATTTGGTCAGCCAATTTATATTAATTTGGTACTCCCCTAGGGACACCTATAGCATCTATATAGGTGGGGGAGCCCTGACTTAAATCAAATCCAGCAGTGCATCGTTTCATAATATGCCGTCGCCTTCTGCGGGTGAGAGCTGTTTGTTGGGCATGTTTAGTGGGTAGACGTTTAAGGTCCTTACCCAAAAGAATAAAGGGAGCCTGTAATCTCACCATTGCACACACCCCTATGGTATTCTTAGGTATGTTGGTAAGTAATCTATGTCCACCACAGTAATAATAGAGTCCAGATCTGGCCCAAGGACCAATAACGTTACCCGGTGTAGTAATATTACACCAATCTGATGGGATTTGCCCCACATTCACTTTGGGGGTGGATGATGTGAAGTTAAAGCAAGTATACGTGCCATTGGCTTTAGTAGGTGTGAACGGTCCTGTTTTAGTATTGTTAGGAATGGGAGGGAAAATGCTGGCCAAAGTTGTACAGTTAGCAGGAGACGCCTCGTTGGTCAGTTGAATCATGCAATTGTAACCCCAATTGTCCTCTGGGTACAGGGGAGCAGGGTCAGTAGTTAAATGTGGTCTTGCAGCCGCGCATGCCACACAATCTGATTTACTTTGTTATTTGGCAGTCTGAGCTATCCATTGGAGCCAGAGGTTATCTTCAGTATATCCCGTGGCCATCTGGATAATTTCTATGGGTTTTAAGGTGTTGTAGTCTATCTTTATCCTCCCCTTGTCTGACTTTGCCTGATTGGAGTGATTTCGGAAATTTATCTTGATGATGCCTTCCGGATTCTGTGTGTTCCATCGTAGTCGAAGTCCAAACATGAAATGGGTGTTGTGTGTTCCTAGGGGGTTGTGTGTCAAGGCTTTAAGGGTTAAAAGAAATGGCTGTTGCCCGTTTGAGGCGGTATTCGGTAAACTACCGCGTATCAGGGATATCTTTAGCGCTTCAAGTTCAGGTGTCGGGTCAGGGTTAAAAATATTGGTATTCCATGGTCCGCTGTAATATATAGTATTTCTCCACCCCCTACCGCACAAAGGGGTGGGTGTGTCTGCACTTGTGAACACATTGTGTGGAGAGTTCAACATTAGCGCATAGGTAATAGTGGAGCCTCGTCAACCATGTGCTGCCTGAGATTTGGTAAGAGCTACAATTGATAACGTTGCAGAGATCAAATTGGAAAGTCGTGGTCGCACCGAGAGTGTAATTTAATTCTATTCCCCCACACGCCTGGAGGCATTTATCTGGACCCTGGGGTTTGGATTATCTTTTATTTATCCTGGGATGACTGGAGCATGTCTGGAAAGGAAGTTCACACAACAATCTTAGAATCAATGTAACAGTGAAAAATGAGACAGCACCTATACCTCCCATGACCCAACCCTTAAGGGGCCTGGGTCCTAACTTTTGATCTCCCATTCTTTTCCAAGGTACCTGTAAAGGAAGATAAAGATTAACAATATGGTGAAACACAAAAATAATGCTTTTTTTTTTTTTTTTACTCAGAATGTTCAGTTCAGTTCTTTGGTGGGAGAGCAGCTACAACCACCAGTGAAAGAGAGGAAAGCTCAATCACATCCGCCTCTGTGTGATGTCCTGGTCTTCACTCACAGGTGTAGACTGACCTGGAGCTAAGTGGTCTCACCAGGGGATTATTCTGCCCCTATTGGTGGGACCACTGATCTGACGGTGCACCTAAGGTGTAGACTAACCTTTAGGTGTAAATGAATGCTTTCTCACCCTAGGGGATTATTCTGCCCCTTGAATTGGGTGAGAAGGGTCTTCTGGTGGGCTGGTGTTGTCCCTCAGGTTGTGCTGGACCTCTGGCAGCGATCTCTGTGGTGCCTCTGCTGCTGCACACTGGCTCCAATGATACCACGTGTCTCCTTTGCCCTTGAGCCTCACCGCATGTGAGGTTCTCTCTGTGACCTGGAATGGACCCGTCCACCTGGGCTCTGACCACTTCCGTTTGATGACTTTCAGAAGGATCCACTCCGCGTCTGAGGTGGTGGCTCAAGCCTCGGATGGTTGGGCGGTCACCTGTTTTGAGAATGCTGCAACCAAGCTGTGGAGAGATCTATAGTAATCACGGTGAGACATAGATTGTTCACATTCAGTTAGAAATGGCAACCTGGTATGTGGGCCTGGAAAAGGTCTTCCAGTGTGTAGTTCATGGGGGGTCAGTCCGTGCTTCTGGTTTACAGAATTTCTCACAGACATTAGGGCTAGTGGCAGAGCAGTGGCCCAATTCATTTTGGTCTGTGCACAGATTTTAGCCAATTTCGTTTTGATTGTCTGGTTCATCCTTTCCACCTTCCCTTGGGATTGGGGTACACTGTTCCAAAGGAATGTCTCAGTCCCAAGAACTTTTCAACCTCCCTAAGTTCTTCATTTTTGAAGTGTTTGCCGTTATCTGACCTGATTTTCGCAGGAAAACCGTGCCTGGGGATGTAGTGATTAATCAGACACTTCACCACTGTTTTGTTGTCTTCCTTTTTTGCTGGCCAGGCCTCAGGCCATCCTGTGAATGCATCCACACATACCAACAGATATCTGAACCCATTCACTCTCTCAGTCATATCTGTATAGTCAATGATGATTTCTTTCCCCGCAATAGGATCCACTGGGAATTTCTCTGGCGCTGGCTTCAAGGTAGGTTTGACATTGAACTGTCTGCAAATTTCACATGAGTTTATCCAATGCACTGCCATTGGTTTTAAATAAGGATGCTACCAATGTTCGAGATTTTTCAGCATCTGTGTGGTTCCTACATGCCCCATGCCATGGGCTTCCTCCAGGGCTGCTGTAGTGAGCCCTGGTGGCAGGATTGGACGTCCGTCTGGACTCCTCCAAAGTCCTTAATGCCTCCTCTCGCCTTCCACATCGACTTTTCTTCTGGTGAGGCCCCCTTTTGTAGTTTCACTACTTCCTCCAGAGTGGGCTCTGGTGTCCACCCTACCTCTGAACAAAACAATATATTTTTTGATTGATACCCAGCACACTGCTTCACTGCTTGATCTGCCGCCTGATTCCCCAGTGCTACTCTGGTATCACTGCTGTCATGTCCTTTACACTTGATAACTGCCACCTCCTGTGGTAAGAGCAAGTCTGTCCCTGTGTCCTCCACAACTGCATACGCTGCTTTCAGTCCTTCTGTGTCATGTCTGAAACAGCAACCATCTGTATACAGGTTTCTTGCCTCTGTTAAGGATGTGCTTTGTAAATCTGGTCTGATTTTTTCATTAAACTCCACTTTTTCTGCACAGACATGTGGTTCTCCTGACGTCATTCTGTCTACCATGTTTATGCCTTCATGTGTGTATGTGATGTTGGGAGCTTCCAGCACCTTGCTCAGTCTCTGTTGTCTCAGTGGTGATAGTGTGAATGTCTTTGAGTTCACAAAAGCCACTACTCCATGTGATGTGAGAATGTTGACGGAGTGTCCCATAACTACATGGGCTGTTTTCTGGATTATTTTAGCCATCCCTGCTGCATGTCTGGTGCATTCATGATGTCTTTGTTCCATGTTGTCCAACATAACACTTATGTACAATAGCACTGTTCTTATTCCCCCTTTTTTCTGAAACAGCACGCCATTGGCTGTGTGTGCTGTTACAGAAACATCTAAATAGAACGGCAATGTGTAGTCGGGGTGTGCGAAGTGTGCAGCTTGGGATAGGTTGGTTTTCAAAGCTATAAAAGCTTCCTCAGCTTCTCGAGTCCATTCCAGTGGGGCAGTGAGATTTCTCATGCCCTGCTCTTTGACCAGGTCCCTAAGTGGAGCAGTGAGATCAGTGTATCCTGGAACAAAAGACCTACTGTATCCAGTGAGACCCAAGAAGGAAAGCATGTCTTTCACAAAAACGGGTTTGGGATGGGAAAGAACAGCTGACTGATGAGTAGGGGACATCCCAGTGCCCGGTTGGGAAATAACTCTACCTAAAAAGTCAACCTGTTTTCTGCAAGTTTGCAGTTTGGCTTTGCTGACCTTGTACCCGGCTTTAGCAAGGTGTGAGAGGACCACAGCTGTGGCCTCCAAACATTCTGAAACAGTTGGCGTTGCCAAAAGGATGTCATCCACATATTGAATGTCGCTTCAGTTTCCACACTCATACAGATTTCAGCCTGTCATCGCATACAACTCACATGAGTGCAAAACACCAGCGTTCATTCGTCATTCAGAGATGCACCCATTCATCTATCATATGCTGTGGATCCAGGCCTTTTCATTCACACATCTCATCCACATTTCTTCATCGGTTTTCATGCTTTTTCATCCTTCTTCATGCCTCCGGGGGTCCACTGACCTGATAAATAGTTTGATGATCTAGCAATTCATTTTCAGAATTTTTATATGTTGTGGAGTTGTTCTTCTAAACTCCTGCGCGTTCGTTTATTTGGTCAAAGCATCTTAATTCTGTACGAGAAACTAGACTTGAATCTCTAAGAAAGAAAAACACGGACTAAGTAATAAAGTTGTTCACCCGGCCGGGGAGAGAGGTGCTGCATCTGCGTAGTCAGGAACACATCAGTTTTTCTCTCCCCTGCACCGTTCTTTTATTGAACACACACATACTACAGGAAATATACATTTTACATTTGTTGTGCAGCCCTTCTCAGTTTTCTCACACATTCTTTTGCTGAAGGTCAGTTTCCCACACGTCTTCAGGAATCTTCAGTGAGAGGAGTAAAATGCCTCCCTAATATACTGCCGGCTTCTCACGATACAGACAGAAAACACCTGCAAGCTTTAACCTTGAATAATAAACACTCATTGTGTGACCACACTAGAAGCTACTGTTTAAGGATTTTTCTAACTCTCAAAAGCATAACTAAAAACTCCTAATAATAATCAATCTATAAGCAGCAAATCCCAAATATATCTTAGCTTTAGCTACTAATGATAAGGCATTTATATTTCCACAATGTGCACAGATTTTTTATTATTATTAACAGGATCATTTTAACATTTCTGCAGAACACCAAACTCTACTCACCACAGAGATCTCAAAAACAAAAATACTTCAGTTATCTCAGTTTCAGGCTTCAACTCTCCAAGGGGTCATCCTTGAATGCCCCTAGAAAAAAACCTGGGCACATGCACTTAACTGCAGTTTTTCTTGCCTTTCAGGCAAATATTAGTCAGCGCTTAAAATCTGTGCCTCTCAGGTATTTCAAAGAGGTTTCAACTCAACTCAGTCCACCGGCTACTTAATTTATAGGCCACTATGTGCCGTTTATAATTATTTTTTTATATATCAACATAGCTATTTTCCTGTAATGGTGACTTATTTCCCTGGAGAAAAAATAGTATTGGACGGACACGCCATAATATTAGGAATATTTCCTGGCCACATCCACACGACTCCAGCCGGGATGTAAACAATACTCATTTCAAGACTGCCAGGTAGCCAATTCCAACTTTGTGTTTTTTGACTCAAAGCCTCCTTGCGCGCACAAGCACGTGTCAGTGCATTAAGAAAAACCAGATGTCCTGTCTAATTTGAAAGGGATACATCGGATGTCGTTCACTTAAATTAATACCCAGAACGGAGGGCCTATGGACAGCCGTATTTCTAAAGTGTAACAGAAAAGACAAATGGTCTTACCCCTTCTGGTTCAATGGGCCCATTTCAGCTGTTCATGTCCCTCGACACGAGTTGGGGCATATATATATAAAAGTTATATCATTGTTGTGTATGTGAAACCATTGACCAATCTGATGTACCATTCCATTTACGCACATGTTCTTGGCACACACAAACATTGATTCTCAGGAGCAGTTACAGAAATACAACACTAGCATCACATCTGCAAGAAATCAAACCGGTCTAGGTGACAGTTGTTCCATAACAATTTTATTACTCTTATCACCTCCTCATTCCAAAGCTGAACTGGATGCTGTTTTTCCCTTTTTGGCCCAACAAGACTCAAAACAGGCCTGCTAAGAATGACTATGTCCATGGCAGTTTATGCAGAATTCACTTTCACATATACACATATAGTAAAGACAATAGTAACACTTTTCATCTACCAAATAAAGCTTTAAGCTTCCACAGTCCCCAGTTCATAGCTCAAATTTGAAAAATACTTTTTGGAGGCAGCTTAGCTAGGGTGGGCGGTTTGAGATCTCCCAAGAGCTGTGCATAAGTAATATGGCAGCATACTGGTAAACAAACATGACAAACTCAGGTAAAACTGGCCAATAATTCAAGCAAAACATAGAAACGTTTAAAATACTAACCACTATCTCATATTTTCCCAATAAAACAAACTGGGCGAGGAAACCTTGGATAGCCTGGAGAGCTACGTGAACGAATGTTTTGAAAATATCGTAATGGGCAAGCCAAACAAATCTGCATCCTTGACCACAGAAATATCACAACGTTCAGAGTGCTCAGCCTGCACATCCACTATCTCTCCAGAGAAAAGCTATGCTGATGTCCTGGACTCTATCAACAAGAAGCTAACCAGCCTAGATGCTTATCTGGCACAATTCCAAGCTCTATGGGAGTCCCTGGAGTTCAGCCAGGAACAACTAGCTTGCTCACAGCTGAGAACCAGATGCTGAGGGATAACGTGAAAAAATTTACCGATAAAATGACGCAGCTGTCTGGAGAAAATAAAAACATTAAGGAGACACACCTAGATATACAAGCTCAAGCATGCAAGACAACCTTGTCTTCTCCAGCAACCCAGAACGGGCAGAGGAGGACGCTGAATCCACGTTTCGTGAATTTCTCCAACATCAGCTGAAACTCCTAAGTGACAAGGAAAAAACATCACATTCCATCGTGTTCACTGGCTCAGAGGTAAGCAGTCCAATCACAGCCGACTTCGGCTAATTGTAGCGAAGTTTAAGCACCACAAGCAAAGAGCAGGTCAGAAGTTGGGGCAAAGTGCTACGGCTAACGAACTTCAGGGTTACTGACCAGTTTCCAAAGGAAATCCTCCTTTGAAGGGGAGTATTATTTCCAATCAGGGCAAAATGCACTGCTCAAAAAAATAAAGGGAACACTTAAACAACATGATATAACTCCAAGTAAATCAAGCTTCTGTGAAATCAAATTATCCACTTAGGAAACAACACTGATTGAAATTCAATTTCACATGCTGTTGTGCAAATGGAATAGACAACCGGGGGAAATCTTTGGTGATTAGCAAGACACACTCAATAAAGGAGTGGTTCTGCAGGTGAGGACCACAGACCACTTCTCAGTACCTATGCTTTCTGGCTGATGTTTTGGTCACTTTTGAATGTCGGTGGTGCTTTCACACTCGCGGTAGCATGAGACGGACTCTACAACCCACACAAGTGGCTCAGGTAGTGCAGCTCATCCAAGATGGCACATCAATGCAAGCTGTGGCAAGAAGGTTTGCTGTGTCAGTCAGCGTAGTGTCCAGAGCCTGGAGGCGCTACCAGGAGACAGGCCAGTACACCAGGAGACGTGGAGGAGGCCTTAGGAGGCCAACAACCCAGCAGCAGGACCGCTACCTCTGCCTTTGTGCAAGGAGGAACAGGAGGAGCACTGCCAGAGCAACATCCTTCAGCATAACCGGTTTGGCAGTTGATCAATAATGGTGTGGGGTGGCATTTCTTTGGAGGGATTGCCATTAGTTACCGAGATGAGATCCTCAGACCCCTTATGAGACCATATGCTGGTGCGGTTGGCCCAGGGTTCCTCCTAATGCAGAACAAGGGTGGACCTCATGTGGCTGGAGTGTGTCAGCGGTTCCTGCAAAATGAAGACATTAAAGCTATGGACTGGCCCGCCCATTCCCCAGACCTGAATCAGATTGAGCACATCTGGGACATCATGTCTCGCTCCATCCACCAACGTTACGTTGCACCACAGGCAGGCTACACACAATACTGAGCCTCGTTTTGACTTGTTTTAAGGACACTAAATCCAAGTCGGATCAGCCTGTAGATTGTTTTCCACTTTAATTTTGTGTGTGACTCCAAATCCAGGCCTCCATTGGTTAATAAATTTGATTTCCATTGATAATTTTTGTGTGATTTTGTTGTCAGCACATTTAACTTTGTACAGAACAAAGTATTTGTAACCCAATCTGTCCCTCTGTGCGTCTGTAGCTTGTGGAAGACACTCCGTGAACTCTGCGTTGTGTTTTGGATGTAGGTGAGGTATGTTCCAGGCGGAAACAGAGGCACCAGACACAGGATTCTGCGTTGTGGCGAGACCTTGGAGCATTTATTTCCTCCAGTCACTCTTCTTTCACCTTACAGGCAGTAAAAGAAAACTGTCTTTAGCACGTTCAGTCGTTTAGAACAAAATAAAACAATAAAATAAAGTAATTGTCTTCTTCAGTTCAACAGCATACAACAGACAATAGTATGCACCCACATTGCACTAACTGTACTTTGTAACAGTGGTTCTTCTAGCGTCATCTTCACCGTCTTCAAATATCAAGCATAAACACTGCTCTAATGTGTGTCTGTGTGATAACTTAAATCTTGTCAATAAAACAGTAGTTTGGTAAACATACATTAACTCAGTTATTTAACCCTTCTAACATCCTAAATAATTAGCTGCATGAACAATATTAGTCACCTATTGGTGTATATTGTATTGTAGTACACAACAGATGCAGCTTACCTTACAGGCAGTAAAAGCAAACTGTGTAGGATATAGTAGCTTTCGTGGCAAAACCTCAGAGCTACGGTGTCCCTACTAGGACAAACATCCCAGAACGGCTGCATTTCCAAAGAACACCCACAGAACAACAGCACCATCTGTTGGAATATTTATGTCACTATCTTACATCTACCCCTTCTTTATTTGATGGCGTCCCAGCCGTCAAAGTAAACAGAAAACACACACTTGCTGAGAAAGAACTAGATAGTCTACAAATTAGCAATAAAGGAAATTGTTCAGAGTTGTTATGAAGGTGTGTATGTGGCTGGATTTGTTTTATGTATGTTTTGAGACTCTCTTTGCCTTTTCCCTCTGCCACAACAGCCATCCTCTTTCTATTTTCTGACACTCTTCTTCCGTTTTTGTGACTCGTGATTCAAATGATAGCCTCTTTGGAGGATGTCTGTTCCTGGGTGGATTTCTTCTTGGAAGCTCATCCTCCTGCGGTGAACCTGCTCCATCAAGAGATGCAGGTGCATTTCCTCCCCCCCTTCGTCCCGCTGGCTCATCCATCTCTGTCTCTGCTTGTGTTTCTTGACTGCTTTCTCCCAGCTGCATAGCTACTCCGGTTTCCTCTGTGCCCTCCAGATCCGAGACCTGTTGCAGATCTTCCTCCGAACTTGTCTCACTTAGGGCGAAACTTGACTCTTCTTTCCCAGCTGTCACTCCACTGACCTCCTCTACCGGGATAAACATGCACTGTGTGAGGAGGTTTCTGTGAAGCACTCTCTCTGGCTCACCATCCTCTGGTTGGACCACGTACACTGGTACTTTAGGTTGTTTCCTAACCACAATGTATGGACGTGGCTCCCACTTGTCCCCAAGCTTCTGCCGTCCCTCCACATGACATTGCTTGACTAGTACCCTGTCCCCTGGGTTGAAAGCGTGATCCTTTGCTTTCTTGTCATAGTACTTTTTCTGTCGTTCCTTGGCTTTCCGAGAGGTTTGATTAGCCTGTGCATAAGCCTCCTCCAGACAATCATGCAGTGTCTGCACATATTCACTGTAACCCTCCAGATTATTAGAGGTGGTAAACCCAAAGACCAGATCCACTGGAAGCCTAGGATGTCTCCCGAACATCAAGTAGTATGGTGTATATCCTGTTGAGTCATGTCGTGTGCAGTTATAAGCGTGTGTCATGGCATCCACGTGTTCGTGCCACCTGGGCTTCATGTGAGGTTGCAGCGTTCCCAACATATTCATTAGGGTCCGGTTAAACCTTTCAGTTGTCCCGTTGCCCTGCGGGTGGTAGGGAGTGGTGTGAGTCTTAGTGATGCCTGTGATCTTGCACAGTTCCTTCACGACTGCACTTTCAAAATTGTGCCCTTGATCCGCATGCAATTTTGCTGGAAAACCAAACCGACAAAAGTAGTTCTTCCACAGAACCTTGGCTACTGTACCTGCTTTTTGGTCTTTGGTGGGGTAGGCTTGAGCATAACGAGAGAAATGATCTGTAACAACCAGAACATTTTCAATGCCCCCCTTTGACTTTTCCAGGCAGAGGAAGTCAACACACACAAGCTCCATGGGGGCACTGCTATGGATGCTCATGAGCGGAGCTCCAACCTTGCTTGAGGGTGTCTTCCTAAGACAGCATCTCTCACACTGCTCACACCAAGCTTTGATTTCCTGGGCCATATCAGGCCAGTAGAATCTCTCCCTTATTGAATGCAGAGTCCTTTCAAATCCCAAATGTCCTGAATCATCATGCAGAGCAGTTTTGACCCCCACTCTCAGCTTCTCTGGCAAGATGAGTTGCTCCACGACTCCTCTTTGACCATCTATGATGCGTCTGTACAGGACGCCATTTCGGACCACCAACTTCCGCCATTCCTTTATTAGAAGGCTCCCGGGCCTTCCTAGTCCACTCCTCACAGTGTGGGGAGGTCTATTATTTGTGTTTTTAAAATACAGGATGTGGCCAATTATGGGATCCTGCTTCTGTTCTGCCCGGATCTCCTGTGTTGTCATAGCAGGTAGGGCGTCTGTCCCTACATCCTCATAAAGCTGTTCCACTGCTGGTAACCTATCAGCCTCCGCAGCAGCACTCGCAGGTGTCTTTTGTAGCTCCTGTGAATGCTGGGACCCTGAAGACTTTGATTTGGTGGTCCTAACATGCTGAGCGTATGACTGTAAGACCTGTGAGACTTCCTGGTTGGACATGCGAGAAAGAGCATCAGCATTTGCATTGTTCTGGCCCCTTCTGTACTGGATGTCAAACTCAAACGATGATAGTTGAGAAACCCAGCGTTGTCCTGTAGCATCAAGCTTGGCTGTGGTCATTACATATTTTAGGGGATTGTTATCAGTAAATACAGAGAAATGACGTCCATAAAGGTGGTTGTAGAACTTGTCTGTGACCGCCCACTTTAGGGCGAGAAATTCCAGTTTGTGAGCCGGATATCTCGTCTCGGGTGGGGTTAAGCCTCTACTGGCATAGGCTATGACTTTTTCAGCCCCATTCTGAATCTGGACCAATACAGCACCCAGTCCCTCCCCAGATGCATCGGTCTGCAGCACGAATGGCAAGTTATAGTCTGGATAGCCCAGTACTGGAGCGGACACCAGTCTTTCCTTTAAACACTGAAACGCCACCTCACAGTCATTAGTCCACAGAAAGGGCAGTTTGGCATCAGAGTGTTTCTGTGCCCCCCTTTTTTTTTTTCTGGGGTCACCAGAGGTGAGACGGTACAAGGGAGCCGCCAGAGTAGAATACCCCATTACATAACGCCTGTAGTATCCTGCGAATCCTAAGAACTGCAGGACCTCCTTGCGATTAGTGGGCCTTTTCCAATCTTTCACCCTGCTGATCTTCTCTGGGTCTGTCCTAATTCCTTCGGCAGATACAATGTGGCCAAGATACTGCACCTCCTCCTTCACAAGCTGACACTTTGAGGGCTTTAGCTTCAGGCCATGTTCCTTGAGTCGATCAAACACCAGCTGAAGTTGTTCCATATGCTCCTCAAATGTTTTAGAGAAAATTATAAGGTCATCAAGATAAATAAGCAGGTGAGTGAAGTTTAAATCCCCAAAGCAGCAGGTCATGAGTCTTTGAAAGGTTGATGGAGCATTCTGGAGCCCAAATGGCATTCTGTTGGCCTCAAACAGCCCCATGGGGGTACTGAATGCAGTTTTGTATTTATCCTGCTCAGCCACCTCCACTTGCCAGTAACCTGAGGTAAGATCCAACGTTGAAAAGTATTTGGCTTGCCCCAGGGCCTCCAATGCCTCTTCAATTCGGGGGAGCGGGAATGCGTCTCGTGTGCTACAGGAGTTGAGTTTCCTGTAGTCAATACAGAGCCTTAATGATCCATCTTTCTTGGTAACCACCACCACTGGTGATGCATACGGGCTCTTACTAGGTCGGATAACTCCTGCAGTTTCCATCTCTGTCAGTAGGCGCCTTACATCCTGCCACTGAGAAGGGGGGATCTTACGATATGGGAGTCGAAATGGCTTTGAATCCACCAGAGGAATTTCATGTTGAACAGTTTTTGTGTGTCCATAATCCATAGGATGCTGTGAGAATACGTCCCGATTTTTCTCTACCAGGTCCTTGAGGAGAGTACGCTGGTTTTCATTCTCCACTTCTGCTCCACTTAGGTCCACTTCATAGCTTGCCGCCACCTGACCGAGGCTGAGATACACCCCTTCTTTCACTCTACTGTGATGTTCACCTCCATCTTTGTCCCAGCGCTCCACAACTTCATCCACCAAGAATGCTGTGGCAAGTTGGGTGTTTGGTTTAATAGTGATGTTTCTCTGAGAGAGGTTCATAACTCTAACTGGGGCATACCCTTTTTTTACATCTGTGAGAATTTTGGCCACAAGGAGGTCTTGTGGGAGGTGGAGTGAAGGGCAGCCTTCTATCAGGGCTGTATAGGTTTTTCTTTGTGGGCCTGATTTAATCTTACATTTTAACTCCATCTCTTTGCCACCAGGGATACAGATAGTTTGGCCGGTAAAAATCGCAGGACCCACTGTGTCCTGGGTTTTACTTTTTTCGGTGCTCACAACCTCCACCACAGCAGAATACCACTCTGGGTGGTTCTCTTTTATCAGGTGGAGGAATTCAGTGCCATAGGCTGCTTGCAAGTGGCTTTTTGATGCACGAATGACATTTGTTCCAATGAGCAGAGGCACAGATGACCGATATTCAGAGTCAGGGACAACAAAAGTGGGGACAGTCATACAGTCTTCTCCAAAAACCTTAAGTATGATAGTCAAGACCCCGTAATAGGGCACTTTTTGTGCTGCTGCCCCCTCTATCATTATGTTGGATGGCTGCAGCTTCTGCTTCTGGAGCTCTGGGTGGGTGTGCCAGAAACTATGGGTGATGCTTGTAATTTGGGATCCAGAGTCAATGAGAGCCCTACATTTCTTGCCGTTTATCTCCACTTCACCCTCATTTCTAGGGCCCACCAGCAGTGGAGTTCCCTCCTCTCTGTTTGCAGTATCTGTGCACTCTGAGTGTGGGGCTTGCTGCTTGCCCATGGTTTCCCCTGCTACCATGGGCTTCAGGCGTTTAAAGACTGGGATGGGGGCATGCTGCTTCCTTCTGCCGAGGTTGTTAGCTGAGAGTGGTGAGTCCTGGTCGAGTTGAAGTCAGGAAGGACTGCTCGGCAAAATCTGGCAATGTGCCCTTGTTTTCCACAGCGATGACACACGACAACCGAACTCTGATTTGTCATTCGTGCTGTTGGCAGGGCTGCATTTGGGGAGACACTGGGGGACTTTATGCTTGATTCCAGTATGGACAGTCTAGCCATTTGTGCCTCTTGGCTGAGGGCCAATTTCTTGACCATCTCAGTCAGTTCAGTGAGTTCTGAAGTGCATTTTCTCCCCTCAGCCCTTGCGTTTGCATTTTCTGATGTGACATGCACCTGAGCAAACGTCTTCTTTACTTTTTGTTGGGGCTGAAACTTCTTTGTTTCCCTAGCAATGCTTTGAAGCTCAGCCTGAAGCTCTCTAAAACTGAGCAATAGGGGCTTCATGGGTGCTATTCGTGTATATACATCTCCATCCACCAGCCCTCTTAGGAACTGTCGAGTCAATTTACTGTCTCGATCTGGAAACGGCCTACCCCCTTCCTGGCTTTCTTCAACTGCTCGTAAAGTTGCCTCTAGTGCTATGGCATAGGAGCAGGCAGACTCACATGGCCTCTGACTTCGCTCATAAAAATCAGCTAGCGGGTCTAAAGAGCCCTGTGCGTCACCATACTCGGCCCTCAGTTCCTCAAATGCCCTCTCTGGGGATCGTTCACCAGGTGGAAGGTTCAGGATTAGCTTCCTGGCTTCACCACTGAGGTGTCGTACTACTGTGGAAAAAAGAAGATGGGCAGGGAGATCTATGGCGTCTAGAAGGTACTGCATATCACGAATCCAGTCCTCCACCAGCATCTTACTGTCTGAATTACCACTGAACACTTGCACATTCTTCACCTGATGAGTCTGCATCAAACCACCATATGCTGTGTGTGTGGGGCGTTGGCTGTGGATGGCTTGTCCACAGACATCTAACAGAGGGTCAGGGAGGTTCGGACGCGAGACCATAGCAGCAAGTAGGGGTGGTTTGAGATGCTGCAATTCACTGCTATGCCTGGGACCAATCTGGTCAGGGGCTGCATGTGAGGCAACCTGAGAAAACGGGACAGTCAGGTTTGGGGCCCATGTGGGGACAGCAGTTATGTTTTGTGACGGCATCTCCCCCCCGAGCGGGGCTCTGATAGTTCTGTGTAGTAGGATGGAAACCCAGAAAGGTGGGTTTGTGCTCTAAGCCTGCCATGGTCTGCCCAACAGGAACAGAGTAACTCATTTTCAACCATGGTGGAATTTGAGAACCCGGTGCATGGCTCTGGGCTGATCTGACATTTCTTGCCCTGGAGGGAGGCAAAGAGGATAAATAATTGGTTGCGGATGGAATTATGAAACCTCCCTGAAGAGGTTGGGACAGAGGAGTGGAATCTGGGTGGCCTGGGTAGGTCTGGGGGCTTGGTCCCGGCAGCTGACCAGTTTGGTTAATAGGAGCAGGAAGGAGTGTGCTAGCCTGTTGTGCGTATTGTGTTCCATTGTGAGTAACATTGGAGTGGCTTTCAGGGGCAGTGTATGCTGATGACGTTGGGATAGGGAAGTGGTCCGTATAGACGGACAGAAGAGGGGGTGAAGGGGTACCTTGCCCTTCGTGGGTCCATGTCTGGTGTGTTGTGTCACCTGAGGTGACAAAATGGTCACTCCGTTGGGTCCCCGTTAGAGGTTCTGGGTTCAGTGGATCTGCTGGGTAATTATGCCACATGTTTCTCTTTCTCGTTCGCTCTTTGATGGAATTGGAGTACAACCACCCTGTGTTTATGTACAGGATTAACAGAGCATTCACTATAGTGTGAACCAAACCAAAAATAAATTAAAATAAATTCACAGTTCGGTGCACATCTCAAAGACAAAAGAATATAAAGATCCACCAGCTACAGCTAAAAGTATGTCTCAATACTCGATCACTATAGTTTCTTTAAATAGTTAGACCAAAACAATATTTACACCAGAGGCCTTAGAGTCACAAAACACAGCATCAACCTGACATTTCACTGAGATCTTCAAAGGATACGATAGAAAACATGAGCATGTTGCATCCACATTTAGAATGAAGTTCCAGTGTACAGCAATAACGTCACTCTACTGGATAACCAGGTGCCCCTTCGATTTGTTGGCCTCTTTGAACCACAATCCGGGTCACGGCACCAAGATGTAACCCAATCTGTCCCTCTGTGCGTCCGTAGCTTGTGGAAGACACTCCGTGAACTCTGCGTTGTGTTTTGGATGTAGGTGAGGTGTGTTCCAGGCGGAAACAGAGGCACCAGACACAGGATTCTGCGTTGTGGCGAGACCTTGGAGCATTTATTTCCTCCAGTCACTCTTCTTTCACCTTACAGGCAGTAAAAGAAAACTGTCTTTAGCACGTTCAGTCGTTTAGAACAAAATAAAACAATAAAATAAAGTAATTGTCTTCTTCAGTTCAACAGCATACAACAGACAATAGTATGCACCCACATTGCACTAACTGTACTTTGTAACAGTGGTTCTTCTAGCGTCATCTTCACCGTCTTCAAATATCAAGCATAAACACTGCTCTAATGTGTGTCTGTGTGATAACTTAAATCTTGTCAATAAAACAGTAGTTTGGTAAACATACATTAACTCAGTTATTTAACCCTTCTAACATCCTAAATAATTAGCTGCATGAACAATATTAGTCACCTATTGGTGTATATTGTATTGTAGTACACAGCAGATGCAGCTTACCTTACAGGCAGAAAAAGCAAACTGTGTAGGATATAGTAGCTTTCGCGGCAAAACCTCAGAGCTACGGTGTCCCTACTAGGACAAACATCCCAGAACGGCTGCATTTCCAAAGAACACCCACAGAACAACAGCACCATCTGATGGAATATTTATGTCACTATCTTACATATTCAATGAGAATATTTCATTCATTCAGATCTAGGATGTGTTATTTGAGTGTTCCCTTTATTTTTTTGAGCAGTGTATATCACCGAAGGCACCAGAGCTACAGTGGCTGTAGAGAAAGTCATTTTTAATGGTCAGTTGTTTAGGGACAGGGAGATCACCCGTGGCTTTAGTGGGAGCAACAGCAGCTTACTCTAAAACATTTAACACTGGTTAGATGAGAGGTTAGATAACTGGCAATTATAACTAATGTAAAGCACAGCTCAGCATGATGTTTACATTGTTAGATGTGGGCGGGGCAAAGGCTGGGGTTTTGTGTATCCGCCCCTTTTTGTCTTTTTTCATTTTGTCTGTTACCACTCCTCTCTATCACTCTTTTTTCTTTCTGTCACACACAAACATGCACATTCGCACACATTGTCACACACATAAATATTTCTTAACATAACCCTATATCTCTCACTCCCTCTTACCCCCAGCACCTTCTTAATTTTATGTCTTTTTCTCTGATATATTTCTGCCTCTGGACTTTACATCAGGCAACCCCAAGCACTAACTATGATTTCAATTAGGTCAATCTGTTTCTATGGTGACATGCACTGTTGTGATTATGGATCTGAGAATATTATTTAATATTAATATTTTTATATTTTATGAAATAATAATAATTTTTTATCAAATAATAATAATAATGTCCGGGCGACGATGAAGTTTGAAGAAACGTCCACAGTCAACAAACGGTTAGCTTTCAGCTAACCTCCATAGTTGTGGGGGGGTTGAAGGTGCGGCCGCTCTGTGAAGAAAGGGTTAGCTTCCAGCTAACCTCCAGAGCAGTAACTGGAAGACGGCTCGTTCTGTCCGCTGACCACACTGCACGTAACCACGGGAGGCGGCTCCTGTTGTCGTCCTCTCAGACTCGGCTTGTAGGGACAGCGTCTCTGCAGGGGATTCTCTAGAGCACAGTTTGCTTCTGCAGGCCTCAGAGACAAAGTAAAGCAATGCTAATACCTTAATTTCCCCTTTATGAATGAAATCACCGGGTACACAAACAGTGATTCACTCGTACTTAACTTTGCATATGATCGCGTGATCTTATGACACCCTTGGATCCAGTTTGAAGAGTTTATGTCTATTTGCCACCAAAGAGACATTAGCGCGCTATCTCACCGGCCAGCCTCGCACAGAGTCCGGATGGTAGAGAAAGGACCATTGGAAAGGTGGGGTTTTATACGGCCAGTGGCATCATGGGAAGTCCGCTGCTACCCCCCCTTTCCCCTTCTGAAGTTGTGCTGGAAGTTGGTTTAATGCCATTTTATTTGAAAGTTCCAGAAAAGTTTGTACCAGTTTTAATGTTGAAATCCATTGCTGTGGTCCCAACAGCGCTGTCCAACTTTAGCTACACATGCACACCTATGGGCACATTAAGGTGTGTCACATTTAATGTGCATGAAGCCCGCACCAGATAAAAATAGTTAAAGATTTTTAACCAGCTTAAAAGGCCACAGGCAGACGTCTTATTATGAGAGATTAATAAATCTGCCACAGCTGCAAATTATCTTAAATCACCTGAGTTTCCTAATTTGTTTCCTGCCTGGTATAATTCTAGGCAAAGTGGAGTAGCAATTTTAATTTACAAAAATACTAACTTTATTGTATTAGACAGTTACAGATCCAAAGAGTAGATGTACATAAAATAGTAAAAATATCTATACATAACCAAAAGTTGGATATTGTCAGTATATATGCCCCAAATGTCAATGACCCCCCCATTCTTCCATACTTTCTTTTTGCACTGTCTGACCACTTGGATGGCTCACTTCTTGGGGGCGATCTCCACTTTGTTCTAAATGAAGAAATAGACAGGTTAAGTACAACAGGGAATGAGCGCAGTTGGCAATCAATAGTTAAACGGTACATGACTGATTACAGACTTTGCGATGCATGCGATCTCTTCACCCGCAGAGAATGTACTTTCTTCTCATATGTCCACTCTTACTCTCATCTGAATTATTTCTTAGTCAGCAGCTCATTGTTGACTGACATTTCAGACAAAGATACACCCTATAGCTGTCAGCGATCATGCTCCTGTCTCCTTAACTCTAGTAAATAAGAAAGAAAATCCACAAAGCAATAGCTGGAGGTTTAATATATCATTGCTTAAGGGTGAAGACTTTGTCAAATATGTTAAAGATTGGAGCTCATATATCTCATTCTCATCACATAAGAAGAAAAAAGAAAACAAACGTATACAGGAATTAGAGAAAACTATTAAATTGTTAGAAGCTTCCCTGGAATAGGAAATGCTGGGCAAAATTTGTAAAGCAATTAAATGAAATTATTGACAAAAAAACAATTCTTAGTACAAAGACTTAGAAAACTTTGAACATGGCAATAAATCAGGTAACGTTTTAGCTAACTAGCCAAAAATAAATAAAGGAAAGACAATTACACTGCTAAAAAAAATAAAGTGAACACTCAAATAACACATCCTAGATCTGAATGAATGAAATATTCTCATTGAATACTTTGTTCTGTACAAAGTTGAATGTGCTGACAACAAAATCACACAAAAATCATCAATGGAAATCAAATTTATTAACCAATGGAATCACACACAAAATTAAAGTGGAAAAAACACTACAGGCTGATCCAACGTGGATGTAGTGTCCTTAAAACAAGTCAAAATGAAGCTCAGTATTGTGTGTGGCCTTCACGTGCCTGTATGACCTCCCTACAACGCCTGGGCATGCTCCTGATGAGACGACGGATGGTCTCCTGAGAGATCTCCTCCCAGACCTGGACTAAAGCATTCGCCAACTCCTGGACAGTCTGTGCTGCAATGTGACGTTGGTGGATGGAGAGAGACATGATGTCTCAGAGGGACACCAAAGAAATGGCACCCCACACCATTACTGACCCACTGCCAAACCGGTCATGCTGAAGGATGTTGCAGGCAGCAGATCGCTCTCCACGGTGTCTCCAGACTCTGTCACGTCTGTCACATGTGCTCAGTGTGAACCTGCTTTCATCTGTGAAGAGCACAGGGTGCCACAGGCGAATTTGCCAATCCTGGTGTTCTCTGGCAAATGCCAAACATCCTGCACGGTGTTGGGCTGTGAGCACAACCCACATTTGTGGATGCCGGGCCCTCATACCGTCCTAATGGAGTCGGTTTCTAACCGTTTGTGCAGACACATGCACATTTGTGGCCTGCTGGGGATCATTTTGCAGGACTCTGGCAGTGCTCCTCCTGTTCCTCCTTGCACAAAGGCAGAGGTAACGGTCCTGTTGCTGGGTTGTTGCCCTCCTATTGCCTCCTTCATGTCTCCTGGTGTCGTGGCCTGTCTCCTGGTAGCGCCTCCAGGCTCTGGACACTACGCTGACAGACACAGCAAACCTTGCCACAGCTCGCATTGATGTGCCATCCTGTGTGGGTTGTAGAGTCCATCTCATGTGTAGTGGAATTTTCTTATCAAAGTGGGGTAGAAATTAACTCACAACAAAAGAAAGTCCAGACTTTGTCTTTATAAGTTTTATTCAAAGGCATTTGAAGACCCTGTCACTGAGGTTAGTCAGTGAAGCAGAGCCCCGATCAACATTTACACACAGTATTTAAAGAGTATGTGGGTGTTACCTCAACTTCAAAGAGTCTGTGCTTTATGGCCCTAGACCCTCCTCGGGTCAGAGGTAACAAAGTTATCTACGAGCAGACCATCTGCTCTTCCTGAGACACAACCCTCCAGGATGTGTTTTAACCATTAAACTTCTGATAATGGTTTTACAGACCAACTCCTCTAGGCTAACAAAACACAGAGGTCAGAGGGGAGAGAGGTAAGGGAAGTTCAGAGCATTAAAAATAATTTTCCACAACACCATCACCCCTCTCAGCTAACAGATAATCCAAAGCCATTCTACTTTGCAAACTCATCGTTCTAAGAGCTTGCTGCTCCTTGGTCAGAACAGTGAAACCTTCCTCTGTGAAGGCAGTAAGATTTTCTAACTCAACTGACAACTCATTAATCCTATGGGTGGAATTAGCAGCACCATAACTAGGAACAAGTGTACCCAAAATCCCTTTCCAATATGGAATCCTAGCTCTCTTTTGCCGTTTGAGCATTGTCTTCCTCTCTAATAATGGGCTAATTGAATTATAAGTTGTGACTGTAGGTAGTAAATGAGCTAGATAACATACTCCAGACAAATTAGCAGGCAGATACAGACATAATCTATTTCCACACATCCAAACCACGTTCTTAGGACATGAGTACCCATCTCTACTAGGAAAAGTAACAAGAACCCTGGTTAATTTACCTGCCTGGTCATACAACTTACTTCCATTCGATACGGCTGTCAGATCAAGAGTTAACACAAAAGGATCTGGGATCAAAGATCCTGGAATAGTATAAGCAGCAGTTCTGATAGGACATGACTCAAATTTATGTCTGTTGATTAAAGCACATGAAACAGATATAATAGTTTTGCAACCTTCTGTCTTTCCAAGAAAATAACGTGTGTTTTCCTCCTGTGCGATACAAATATCTGTACCTATATCTGGATATCCTATTGATTCCTATTACCCCAAAATTGATAAAGAATTCCTGTAGTAGCAAATATTAAATTAGGCTCACTAGAAAATCTACTAACATTTCTGTTTGCCTTACAATATAATTCTTCACCCAAGGAAAAATAACCTCCACCAGCTGGTTATGTTGCCTAACTGGAAAGAAAGTAGTATCAATAGGAACAGGTACTAAAAATGGTTGATCATTAATAACACGTGGAATCAAGCAACAAACATAGCAACTGTCATTTCTTATCTTCCTCACAATTGATGCATCAGTTGCCACCAGACATTTTCAGCATGATCATGGTAATCAGAAAAGTGATGAATCTCTCTTCAAATCCGCTGAGGAGTAGTATTGGCATAATTACTCAGATTAACCACAAATTATCTTTGCTGTACATTTCCCCAAATGAACCCAAGAGTAATAAAAATACTTGCAATACCAATCATTAGCGTCAGAACAGACCATCTTCCATATAGCTGCATCGTGACCTTGAAGTGGAATATCTTTTTTTCTGGTACTGAAAGCAAACAGTTTTTTTTTTCTCAAAGAAAACAAATCATAAACAAAACTCCTGCTGTCTCTCCTGAGTGGCTTCTGTGCTTCAAGGTGCCCTGTTACCAGTCTGGTACAGGTGGGCGGTCGTAGGAAGCTCCTCTAGGTAGGAGGTTCAGAACCAGGATGCTGCTCAGGTGGTGTTCCCATGAACACCTTGCAGTGTAGCATAGACCCAGATAACATGCTCTGCTACCTTGATAACGGTGTAGGATCTGATATGGGCCATTCCAGCATCTGTACTACAACTGTGTTCTCCTGGAACCAAGGAGTGGAGTTTGGAAGTGGCTGTTTCCAGTAATGCAGCCTTCACAATCTGTGAAACTTGAGAAAGTACAGTGGACAGGTTTTGACAGTAAAACAACATCCTCTCTTCACACAAAGATGTGGAAGGCAGAGATCTTAGAAATATCCTCATGTCCAAACTAGGAGACCTGTCAAACAGCACTTCAAAAATCTCAATCATAAATGAAAACAATAAGCAGAGCCTTCACAACCCTTGGCTAATTGTTATTTCAAAGTCCCATTCTCAAGCCTAATTAATCTTCTGACTCCACCTAGTATACTAGCATTGAACATCAGCTAAATATTCTGAATATAAAAAATGTCACATATGATGTTTGAGGAAAGCCTGATTACAGGTCATTATTTCCATAGTTTCAGAATACCCAAAGAAAATTTCAAAAATGGGCTAATCTGTGGAGATGTAAAATTTCACAAGAAAATCAACACCATAGTTTCAGACAGGTTTTCAGAATGTGATCTTAGGGAGCTATGCACCATTTATATAAACAAAGTACAACGTCTCTTTCGCATTGTCACTAAGTCCTCACTGGAGTTCTGAGCTACCCATTCTCCATGAGTGCTAAAACTTCTGTAATTCCATGTTACTTCAGTCTGACATTCCCCTCGTCTGGCGCAGGGTCCAACCCATGCGACAATCCAGCAAAAAGTTTAAAAACGTCTAGTAACCAAGATCACATTACGTAAAACCACAGAAATGAATTCTGACAAAAATACGTGTCACTATGAAATTACCAAAAGCAACATGAATAAAATCCAGATGTTTCTAACTGCAATTCAGTTCCATTAACAACAAAACGCAAACTTCAGTTGTTGTGCAACGTTTTTCCGTTCGTAACTAGTCCTACAATTTTCAACCAATTTCAACAATTCTGGTATCAAAACGTTCGGCTCGTTCTGGGGGATTATGCTATGACTTTTGGTAACTTCAATTATTATAATTTTTCAAATTTTCAGCTTTTTATGCAATTTTTTGCTCCATTGAAATGAATGCAAATTCAGCACAATTCCGCAGAATTCAGCTACAATTTGTGCTCTTTCACAGCTTACTTCTTCTGCATACTTTCAGCTAGAAACACCATTCAACTTTTAAAATGTTCACAAGACATTAAGCTATCTTCTAATGATTCAGCTGTTTGATATCTTTTACGGTTCTTCTACAATCGCGATTCAAATTTTAGGCAAGATTTTTGACGTTTTTGATTTTATAATGTAATCCTATGGCGGAATTCGTCAGTTGGTAGAGTGTACGCTCTAGGTTTTTGAATAACCTGAGAAAGAACGAACAAACTCTCCTCACTCGCTCAATTTTCACTCTACTAGCACAAATTATGTATCAAAACGTAGGATTCTCTTTCGTGATTCTGAAAATGTCACCCTCATTGATGTGTGACAAACGGATTTTAGGCAACACACTCGTGAGCAACGCAAAGTCAAAACACCCTGAATTGGAAACCTATAGGAATTTCAGAAAAAATCAGAGCAAAAAATCCTCAAATTCACATGTTTTCGAATCACCATCGTTCGTAAATCGTTTGAGGTAGAGACATCAACTTTGCACCAATTAATCTTCAGACCTTGCTGGCACTCACACTGAAAGAATTTTCTTGATAACTTTTATCGTTTTGTCATAAAAAAGGTTTGTTTAGGAGTACCAAATCTGTCCTTCCCAAAATCGCTTAGAATTGAAAAATTTAAAAATTATCCACTTTTCTACACTGTCATATCTCCTACACGGATTTATGTAGACACACGAAAATCTCCAAGATTGTTCACCGATCCCTGCTGATACCTACGGTCTGAAAAAAAATTTGGATACTTTTTATCATTTTCTCATGAGGTAGGTTTGTTTGAGAGTAAAAAATTCACCTTCACTCAGGTTAAAAATCATCAAAATGATCCACTTTTTCACAGGGTCACATCTCCCAGCCAGATTTTTGTAGAAACTTGAGAAGCTCCATGATTGTTCAGCAATGCCTACTGATTCACACATTGCATGAATCAAATGGATAGTCCATATACTTTCAGAGTTATTAGATGTTGTTTGAGAGCATGTTCAGGCATTTTTGTGTTTTTCTCCATTTTTCCCTTTCCTTTCACCTAGTGTTGTCCCTTTAATATTATATTTTCAGCAAAAAAGTGTTAATATTCTCGTTCCCCTGTCCGTTCTGAGAAAAACGGTCCAAGAATGACGTCGATAGCCCTTACGGTTTCCGACTTATGGGCGGTAGTTCGGGAGCATGCGCCTCCATATTAAAAGCCCAGGGAAGGGGGAGACGATAGTGAGGTGCTGCAATAGAAATGCTGCAGGTGTCAAGTTACACTGACACTCTTTGCTGATTGGCTGATTCATTCCTCACTGTTCTATTTATAGCTCTGTGTATCTCCTACTGTCTATGTCTGTATATGATTCTGTGTCTCACACTCGGACATACACACACACGCAGACACACAGGCACACATACACACATTCATGGATTACTAGCTTTGTGAGGACTTTCCATTGCCTTTCCTTCATTGTCTTCATTTCTAAGGCCTACACCTGACCCTACCACTAACTCTTTGTCAGTGGGACACACACTCAAACACAGACACCCACACACACATATTCATGTATTACTATCTTTGTGAGGACTTTCCATTGACTTTCATTCATTTTCATTCATTTCAATGGCCTAAATCTGATCTGATCCGTAACCCTTTGACCATCTTCATTGGAGGCAACTACATGGCGGCCATTTTGTGTGTGGCACTTAAACAACATGTACTGCTGTTCCAACAACTAGACAACAGTGATTAAATTTAAAAGGCAATTTCATAGACTTTGGCATATAGGCTGTTAGCACATCAGAACCTAGAACGAATTTCTATCAGAACCAGACCCAAACTCCATCAGAACCAAGAGGAAATCTTCATCAGAACCAGTTAGGAACCTTCCACCAGAACCAGGTCCAAACTCTGTCAGAACCAGGAAGAAACCTCTATCAGAACCAGATCCAAACTCCATCAGAACCTGGAACAAATCTCCATCAGAACCGGACCCAAATCCCCATCAGAAACAGTTAGGGACCCTCCACCAGAACCAGGTCCAAATTTATCAGAACTAGGGAGAAAGCACTACTCTGTGACTTATGATGGTAAGACCATCTTCATAGGTCCCAGGGGGGGCAACAAAACAGCAGCCACTTGATGTCAGGTGCTTAAACAGCTTCTACTGCTGTTCAAATACCTGAACAAGAATTAATCATTTTAAAGGGCAATTTCATTGACTTTTTCATACGGGCTGTACTAAGCATTATGGATGGACTGAGTTAATATTAGCCAACATGCTAGTCTTACTACATTAACATTTAGCTAGCCTTAGCATTTTAGCTAATTTCACCTTTTACACCGCTTTTTTCAATGTAGAAAGGGTAAATCAATGTCAGCCTTCATTGTAGTGATAGCCAATATCCTAATGTTAGCATTTTAGCCTCTCTCTTTCTATCCTTTCTGCTTCAGTCCCTACCTTTTTCCTTTTTCTCTTTCAGTCCTTCCTGTTTCTTTCTCTTCTCTTTCTTTTCTGCTTTTATCTTCTTTCTGGCTTATTCTGTTTCTTGTGTTCTTCAACAGAGGGTTGATCATTTTTACTATGTCACATTTTTTCAGCATCTTCTGTTTTGTTCATTCAGCATTTATATTTTTCGCTTCTTTTTCACCTTTCTGCCTCTTTCTGTTTCATGTGTTTTTCAGCTAATTGTTGATCATTTTTGCAAATTTTTACTTTTTAAAATTTCTTTGCATGTTCTGCTTCCTTCATTCAGCATTCACATTTTCTGCTTCTTTTTAATCCTCTTTCTCTTCTTTCTGCCTCCTTCTATTTCATGTGTTTTTCAGCTAATTATCGCTCATTACTTTTTCAAATTTTTCAGCATCTTCTGCTTCGTTCATTCTGCTGAATGCATTCTCACGTGCTGTTTCAGAGAAACAGCAATTTTTCTAGTTATTATTATATTTTCCGTACGTTTTTCCGTTTGTAACTAGTCCTACAATTTTCAACCGATTTCAACAATTCTGGTATCAAAACGTTCGGCTCATTCTGGAAGATTATGCTATGACTTTTGGTAACTTCAATTATTATAATTTTTCAAATATTCAGATTTTTATGCAATTTTTTGCTCCATTGAAATGAATGGAAATTCAGCAAAATTCCGCAAAATTCAGCTAAAACTTTGTGCTCTTTCACAGCTTACTACTTCTGCATACTTTCAGCTAGAAACACCATTCAACTTTTAAAATGTTCACAAGACATTAAGCTATCTTCAAATGATTCAGCTGTTTGATATCTTTTACGGTTCTTCTACAATCGCAATTCAAATTTTAGGCAAGATTTTTGACGTTTTTCATTTTATAATGTAATCCTACGGCGGAAATTGTCAGTTGGTAGAGTGTACGGTCTAGGTTTTTGAATAACCTGAGAAAGAACGAACAAACTCTCCTCACTCGATCAATTTTCACTCTACTGGAACAAATTATGTATCAAAACGTAGGATGCTCTTTCACGATTCAGAAAATGTCACCCTCACTGATGTGGGACTAACAGATTTCACGCAACACGCCCGGGAGCAACGCAAAGTCAACACACCTTCAATGGAAAACCTATAGGAATTTCAGAAAAAATCAGAGCAAAAAATCCTTACACTCACATTTTCGAATCGCCGTCTCTCGTAAACCGTTCAAGTTAGAGACATGAACTTTGCACCAATTCATCTTCAGACCTTGCTGGCACTCACAGTGAAGGAATTTGTTTGATACCTTTTATCGTTTTGTTATAAAAAAAAGGTTTGTTTAGGAGTACCAAATCTGTTCCTCCCAACATCGCTTAGAATAAAAAGATTTCTAAATTATCCACTTTTCTACACTGTCACATCTCCTAAATGGATTTATGTAGACACACGAAAATTTCCAGGATTGTTCACCGATCCCTGCTGATACCTACGGTCTAAAAAATATTTGGATACTTTTTATCGTTTTCTCGTGAGGTAGGTTTGTTTGAGAGTAAAAAATTCACCTTCACCCAGGTTAAAAAGCGTCAAAATGATCCACTTTTCCACAGGGTCACATCTCCCAGACAGATTTTTGTAGAAACTTGAGAAGCTCCATGATTGTTCAGCAAGGCCTGCTGATTCATACGGTGCATGAATCAAATTGATAGCCCTTATAGTTTCCGAGTTATTAGACGTTGTTTGAGATCATGTTCAGGCATTTTTCTGTTTTTCTCCATTTTTCCCTTTCTTTTCACCTTGTGTTTTGCCTTTAATATTATATTTTCAGCAAAAACGTGTTAATATTCTCGTTCCCCTGTCCGTTCTGAGAAAAACGGTCCAAGAATGACGTCGATAGCCCTTACGGTTTCCGAGTTATGGGCGGTAGTTCGGGAGCATGCGCCTCCATGTTAAAAGCCCAGGCCTGGGGGAGACGATAGTGAGGTGCTGCATTAGAAATGCTGCAGGTGTCAAGTTACACTGACGCTCTTTGCTGATTGGCTTATTCATTCCTCACTGTTCTATTTATAGCTCTGTGTATCTCCTACTGTATATGTCTGTATGTGATTCTGTCTTTGTTTAACCCCCTAACCCTAACCCAAACTCCATCAGAACCTGTCAAAAAGCTCCATCAGAACCATGAAAAAATCTGTTTAAGAACGTTCTAAATATTTTCATCAGAATCAGCTATAAACCTCTATCAGATCTAGGTCCAAACTCTATCAGAACCAGGAAGAAACCTTAATCAAAACCAGGTCCCAACTCCACTTTAACCAGGCATAAATCTCCATAAGAACTTTGAACAAATCTAAACCAGATCCATGTACAAGCATCCATTAGAAACAGGTCCTAACTCTATCAGAACCAGGTACAAATCTTCATCAGATCCAGGAGGAACCCTCTATCATAATCAGGAACAAATCCCCAATCAGAAACTCTGTGAGAACCAGAATGAAAACACTATTCTGTGACTTATGATGATAAGACCATCTTCATAGGTCCCAGTGGAGCATCAAAACAGCGACCATTTGATGCCAGCTACTTAAACAGCTTCTACTGCTGTTCCAACACCTGAACAAGAGTGAATAATTTTAAAGGGCAATTTCATAGACTTTTGAATATAGGCTGTAGTAAGCATTAGCATTGTAGCTCATTTTAGCTTATACATTGCTTTTTGCATAGTAGATGGGGTAAATTAATATCAGCCTTCATGCTAGTGATAGCCTATATGCTAATGTAAGCATTTTAGCTTCTCTTTATCCCCTCTTCTCTCTTAGCTGATGAAGACATTGCCTTTTTTAGGACATAACCTGTTTGTTTTTGCGTTTCTTCAGGTATTTGTTGTTTGTTCATAAATATCTCCTTAAATATTTTACCACTTCCTTAATAATATTTCTTTGAATATTATTTTAATAAGCAAAGGCAGCTAATGAGACACCGTTGAGAATTAGTCATCCAGAAGGTTGGTTTTATTCAACAGATCATTCTTTAAAACATTATTTTATTAAAATTATATTTTAACTGATCTTACATTGTGAATGGTTGTCTAAAGGTATGCTGATTATTGTCTAAGTTGGTTCCAAAACTAACTTAACTTCGCTTCCAGATTCTTCAAGATAATCCTTGGTCCTCAAACATAAACATTAACATGGTAATGTTGCATCACTCTTTCGGTCATGGTTTCAACCATCTTTAATCAACTTGTTTATATTGTACATTGCCCTAATTCTGCTTGGTAGTTTAGTTGGATTGTTTTAGCAAAGTAAAGAGTTTGTTTATTGAAATATGTTTGACTTTGAGTTGACTTATTTTTGTTAATAAATTCTTGTATTTTAAGAAATTGTGTGAATTCATTCCATGTGTGTGCAGAGTTTTGCTGTTCAATAATATCAGAGCTTGGCTCACACCTTTCTATTTTGTCCTGATACCACCGCCTTACTGGGCTGGTATTTACAGGACAACCCTTAACAGACCGAAATATTATTTGATAAAATATTAAAGTATTAATATTAAATAATATATTCAGATTCATAGTCAAAACAGGTTTAATGACGTTTGATTTTGTTTGTGTTAAGAAAACTCAGCTAACTCCTAGCAGACTAGCTGCCCATCTAATAATGTGTTCTGTGTTGTTTTTAAAGCTAAGACAAACTTTATTTAAAGGGTGGTTTTTAAACACAGATCGGTCATCACGCGTCATCAATGCTTGGGGAGTTTGATTCTTTATTTGATGGTATTTTAAAAAAGTTCATGTTTCATTTTAAAGGGATGATAACAAGCTATAAGCTTCTTTTCTTAGCTTCAACAACACATGACTTAGGAGTCTATTAAAACTCATTTATCCAGAAAGGTTTGGTTCTTATTCAAATAATATTTCCCTTAATATTATTTTAATATTTCTAATATTTCTTTAAACATTATTGTACTAAATAAAGGCAGGTAATTAAACATCAAGAAGGTTGATTTTATTCAGCAAATCATTCTTTAAAATATAATTTTATTAAAATAATAATGATCTTGCATTGTGAATGGTTGTTTGAAGGTATACCAATTATTGCTTAAGTTAGTTCCAAGACTAACTTAACTTCCTTTCCAGATTCTTAAAGATAATCCTTGTTCATATTGTACATAGTTGGTCTTTATTCTTTCATTCTGCTTGGTAGTTTAGTTGGATTGTTCTAGTATAGTAAAGAGTTTGTTGATTGAAATATGTTTGATGTAGAGTTGACTTAATTGTGTTAATAAATTCTTGTATTTTAAGAAATTGTGTGAATTTATTAACAGACCGAATTGTAATTTAATAAAATATTAATATTAGATATTAAATAATATATTCATAATAATAATCATATCATTGGAATGTATGTACCTGACTTGTATGATTAAATTGAATTGACTTTGTAAAGTGCCTTGAGACGACAAGTGTTGTGAATTGGCGCTATATAAAACTGAATTGAATCAAACTGAATTAAGCAACTCCTTTAAATCACACATGTATGTTTACCTACCATTAATTTAAATATGGTTCCTTCCTGAACCACGACAGTTCCTAATTTTTTCCCCGTTTTGGACAGAGAAGTTTACTGTTTTTGAGTTGATCACGGCCATGTGAAACTCGGGTTCTACCCGTTTTTTTTTTAGACCCACAACCCATCCTCAAGCCAGTGAGGAGAAGAAATCAACATCAAAGTAATTTAGTTCTTTTTATATTCAATCGGATAGGTGTATTTAGATGTCTGGTCAGGGTGAGGCATAGTTGAGGTGAATTTGGATCACCATTAGTTAATCCAAGGTATTACCTTGTTGCATGCAATATTGATTGAAATGTTTTATGCTGAACTGTTTTGATTTACTGTCTGAATACTGTGGAAGTGCAACAAGTGGTTTCGCTCAAGTTCGGATGGGTTCATCCTGCTGAATGCCAATCAGCCAGGAGTTAAAGCTGAACTTTGGAAGTTTTTCATTTGAAACAGACTGCAGCCTGGACCTCATGGCCCAGCCACTCTATTGTTTCTTCCACCATTTTATTACCCTTGGGGTTTTTCCTCCAAGCTCCCGCCTTAGATTTTTATGACCATTTGTTCAAGATTTAAGGCTATCAGCTTCTAATGGCCAGCTGCTAGATGCTCTGCATCCGGGGCGTGGCCCTACCGTTCTACCAGCTGACAGCCGATGTCGAGATGCAAACACAAAGAAAGACTGCTTAGTGGTTTTGACCATCTTTCCAGGTTAATCCAAATTGTTATGTTATTCTCATTTGTCCATAAACTACTGGTTTGCTCCCCATCTACCCTCAGCACATAAACTTATTTTTGATTGTTAGTGTACGCCTTTTTTTTTGTTTTCTTTTAGAATAGTGCATGCTCATTTAGGTGAACAATGTTGGACCAGAAGAGTTTGATTGTAAGAGGGACTTATTGGTTCTATTTTCACACAGATAAGGAGACAGCGTTTGTGTTTATTTTGGAAAAGAGTGATTATCTGTCAAGATTAGGTTAGAATTCCATCATTCGGTGAAATGGTTGATAAATATATCTGCCGTGGTTTTGGTTAATATTTATCAATTATTAATGATAATTAACAAATTGTAATTATTAAGTGCTGTGAGCCCAATAATCACACCACCAGAGTGCATCTCTGATCTTTTTGTGTAAGAACTGATTTTTGGTTAGAATTTATTTCCAATTAAATTAAATTATGATTATTAATTATAGTTTTGGATAAATATTTATAATCAATAATCATAAATCTTACAACGGAGAACCGACAAAACACACAGGTAAGCCATTAAAGTGAAACTTCATTTACATCACTAAATAAACAGACTGTTAAACCGCCTAAGCTTGTGGTTGGTAGTTGCTGAAGGGACGATGCTGAAAGGTATTTCATGTGCATTGTGTGGTTGCAGACATCATCAATCGGTTTGTCAACAAGGAGAAAGCAAAGCAGATGCTGAAAATATCAGTACTGAGGCGGTTGTGTCTTTTGTCTCAAGCACAGCGAAACAGAAGGTGGACATGCATAACACCATACTGCTCCAAACAGTCAACGTACAGACAGTTGGTCAAGTCAAGTCAAGTTTATTTATATAGCGATCCGTCTTACAGCACATCTGAAGAAGCCTCTGACTGAAGACAATCTGTTGTTGTAGTAGGACAGTCTCATGAAGTGGATGCTCTCCATAATGTTCTTCATTTTATGAAGAATCCTTCTTTGCACAATGATCTCCAGAGGTTCTAGAGGAGTCCCCAGAACAGAGCCAGCCTTCTTTATCAGCTTGTTGAGCTTTTTTAAGTCCCTGGTTCTGATGCTGCTTCCCCAGCAGATGATGGCAGAAGAGATCACACTCTCCACAACAGACTTATAGAACATATGCAGCATCTTGCTGCAAACACCAAAGGACCTAAGCTTGCTCAAGAAGTACAGTCTGCTCTGTCCCTTCTTGTAGATGGCTTCACAGTTGCATCTTCACTCTAGTCTGTTGTCCAGGTGAACACCGAGGTATTTATACTCCTCCACCACCACTTCTTCTCCCATGATGGAAATAGTTTTTGACTTATTCCTGTTTCTCTTAAAATCTACAATGATCTCCTTTGTTTTAGTCACGTTCAAAATGAGATGATTGTTTCCACACCATGCCACAAAGTGGTCCACCACCTTCCTGTACTCAGCTTCTTGTCCATCTCTGATCCACCCCACAACTGCAGAATCATCCGAGTATTTCTGCAGGTGACAGGAGTCTGTCTTGTACTGGAAGTCTGAGGTGTACAGAGTGAAAAAGAATGGTGAGAGTACAGTCCCTGTGGTGCTCCTGTGCTGCTGACTACCTGGTTAGACTCACAACCCTTCAGTCTCACAAACTGTGGTCTGTTTGTCAGGTAGTCTTTGATCCAGGAGATTGTTGAGGCCTCCATCTGAGTCTTCTGGAGTTTCTGACAAAATAAATCAGGTTGAGTTGTGTTAAATGCACTGGAGAAATCAAAGAACATGATCCTCACATTGCTGCTGGCTTTGTCCAGATGACAGTGGGTTTGTTGAAGCAGGTGTATGATGGCATCTTTAACTCCAACTCCACAGCAATAAGCAAACTGAAAGGGGTCCTGATAGTTTATTGTTTGCTTATTCAGGTGGGCCAACAGGAGTCTCTCTAGGACCTTCATGATATGTGATGTCAGGGCAACAGGTCTGTAGTCATTGAGGACCGATGGGTGAGTTTTATTTGGTGCCGGAACAAGACAGGAGGTCTTCCACAACACTGGAACCTTCTTCTGGGCCAGGCTAAGATTGAAGAGGTGCTGCAGAATCCCACAGAGCTGCTCTGCACAGCCCTTCAAGACTCTAGGGCTGACATGATCTGGACCTGCAGCCTTATTCCGATTCAGTCTCTCCAGTTGCATCTTCACCTGACTTCTTGAGACACACAGGTGGAAGTGGGTGGCAAAGGGAGCATCAGCATCTTCTGATATGGTTGCAGGCAAACATGCAAAAGCAGAAGGGTCTAAGGCTGAGGTGGAAGATAAAACATGTGAGTTGTTACTGGACATCTGTGGGTCCTGTGGGTCAAAGGAGGGTGGGATGTCTGTTTGGCTGTGAGCAGGAGAGGAGGATGCGAAGCTTGTTTCTGAACTGAACCTTTCAAAGAATGTGTTCAGTTCATTGGTTCTGTCCAGACCTCCATCGGTCTGATCATCCTTCTGCTTGAAGCCTGTGATCTTCTTCATCCCTGACCACACATCTCTGATATTGTTTTGCTGGAGCTGCTCTCCACCTCCTTGCTGTCTCTTATCTTGACTTTAAGTTGCTTCTGTATACTCCTCACTAATTCTCTGTCTCCCTCTCTGAAGGCTCATTTTTTCTTGTTAAGCAGGTCCTTCAGGTCACTGGTGATCCAGGGTTTGTTATTGGGGAAGTATCTCACGGTTCTGGTGGGGATGATGTTTTCCATACAGAAGTTTATATAGTCGGTTACACACTCAGTCATGGCATTGATGTCCTCTCCATGTGGCTGGCACAGTGTGTCTCAGTCTGTAGCCCCAAAGCAACCTCGCAGGGCTTCTTCAACTTCCTCTTTATTACAGGTTGCCTCTGAACAAGGGGCTTATATTTAGCTTAGCAACAACTGAGCTGATGGATACTGTTGCCAAAATAACACTGGTGAACTCTCTGGGTAAATAATATGGACGAAAACTTACTGCCAGCAGTTCAATATCTGGACTGCAGAGACGACACTTCACAGTAGCATGTCCTGGATTACACCATCTGTTGTTCACAAATACTGCCAGTCCACCTCCTTTACATTTGCCGCTCCTCTTTAAGTCTCTATCTGCTTGTATGGTTAAAAAGCCCGGCAGAGAGACGCTGGAGTCTGGGATATGATCCTGCAGCCAAGTCTCAGTAAAACACATAATACTGCATGCCCGGTACTCTGGCTGGGTCCTTTGTAGGGCTTGGAGTTCATCCAACTTGTTTCCCAACGATCTTACATTGCCCATCATAATTGACGGAAGAGATGGTTTGAACTTCCTCCTTCTCTCTCTTCTCTTAGCTCCTGCTCTGCATCCACGGCATCTCCTTTTAAACTCATGACGGATTTGGGGTTGAAGTTGAAGTATTATTTGAGCTTTTGAGATATTAATCAGCTGCTCCCAACAACCGCGTTGCCATGGCAATGCATCATAACAAATGTCCAAAAGTAGAAAGGTATTAGGAAAAATCCTCCAAGCTGCACAGCATCCGACACCAGAGAGGACAGTCGTCCAAAAAAAATCAACTGTATCCACCACAAGAGGAAGAGTTCCCACAAAAGAATAAATCAGAATCAAAAGTAACACAGCTACTCCAACCTGCTGCCACCTTGAGCGGCGCAATTCTAACACCACAACACCAGAACAATGTGAAAATGTGAAACATTATATGCCACATTATGCTGTTATCAGAGAAGACAAGGCAACAACTAAACTGAGGGTAGTTTTTGATGTTTCATCTCATGAGGAAAACTCAGCCTCATTGAACGACTATTTGCTGACTGGATCAAACCTGAAATCAAACTTATTGGATGTGCCAATTATATTCAGACTTCACCAGATAGCCTATACAGCAGACATCACCAAGGTTTTCCTTTGGATAGCTCTTAAAGAAGGAGATGGATGCTGTAAGGTTTCTGTGGCTTCATGGACCTCCCGCTAAAGACTTTAAGGATGAGTCATGAGGATGAACAGAGTTGTGTTTGGAGTCTCACCAAGTCTGATCCTGTTGGCTGCAACAATAAGAGAGCACATCAAAAAATATGAGGGAGAAAGCCCCACCACAGTGGCAGCATTGAAAGACTATATGTGGATGAATTTATCTCCAGCTCAAGCAACTTAAAGGAAGCAGTTTCAGTAACCGCAACAGAAAAGGAGATCCTGTCCCATGCCAACATGAACTTGTACAAATGGGTGACAAATTAACCAGAACTGAGGGCCAAGTGGACAGAATGTGGATTGGAAGACAGTACAAAGACAGATACTAGTAGGAATGTACTGAAGGTGTTGAGTCTTGTGTGGAGGCCAGAAAAGGAAGACGTTGTCTTTGACTTAAGGGGACTGTTGGATATTTGTAAGAACAAAAAGAACACAAAAAGAAATGTATTACAGGTTTCGGCTCACATTTTTATCTAATTGGCTTCCTCACTCCATTTACTGTCAGGGTAAAATGTGTTAGGATTATCAATCTGAGAATATTACTTAATATTAATATTGTATCAAATAATATTTCGGTCTGTTAAGGGTTGTCCTGTGAATACCAGCCCAGTAAGGCGATGGTTTTAGGACAAAATAGAAAGGTGTGAGACGAGCTCTGACATTATTGAACAGCATAAACTCTGCACATATATGGAATGAATTCACACAATTTCTTAAAATACAAGAATTTATTAACAATAATAAGTCAACTCAAAGTCAAACATATTTCAATCAACAAACTCTTTACTTTGCTAAAACAATCCAACTACCAAGCAGAATTAAAGAATAGGGAAGACTAATGGGCTATGTATAATATAAACAAGTTGATTGAGAACCATGACTGAAGGATTGATGCAACATTACCATTCAATGTTATGTTTGAGAACCAAGGATTATCTTGGAGAACCTGGAAGTGAAGTTAGTCTTGGAACTAACTTAGACAATAATCAGCAAACGTTTAGACAACCCTTCACAATGCAAGATCATAAAATAATGTTTTAAAGAATGATCTGCTGAATAAAACCAACCTTCTGGATGACTAATTCTCAACTGTGTCTCATTAGCTGCCTTTAGTTATTGAAATAATATTTAAAGAAATATTAAGGGAATATTTTGGAAAAGAGCCTAATCTTTCTGGAGAAACGGGGTTTAATGGTGTTTACTTAGTTATCAAATTTAGTAAAATGATGTTATGGACACATTATTTACTGGTTTGAAGACTAAACCATTCTGGGTAAATATTATTTGGCAGCAAGCACGTGTCCTTACCTGTTAGCAGTTGAAGCTAACAAAGGAGGCTGATAGCTTAGCACCAGATTCAAACACACACCTTTAAAAATACCATCAATAAAAGGGTTAAAATGCATAAGCGTGGATGGCGCGTTATGATCGATCTTCTGTTTAAAATCACCCTTCAAGTAAAGTTTGTCTTAACTTTAAAAACATTCAAACTGAGAACAGGCCTAAGAAGAAGCACAAAGTAACTACCCAAGTGATGCAACAGAACCAGGGGTTTGGTAACTGGCATCAGCCAAAAGACAAGCAGCCAGTTAGCAGACAAACACCTTTTCACAGTGCAACATCGAACTGTAAGGTTGGTGGTAAAGAATGGAGCCACTCCAAAGATTTCACCACAAAGGAGGATTTTGAGATGATCTGCAGGTGTGTTATCACTGAGGTAACGGCGTTCCTAAAAGACATGGCAAGCCGTTGTAGTCCAGAATCAACCCTGTAAAATCTATCAAACAAGGTATGAAGATGGTAAATAATTTCCAACACCCTATATTCTGTTTTAATCTTTTTCTTTCTTATGGTTCTGAACTGGATAAATTATTAAGGTTTTAAAAGCAGTATTATGGTGTGAAAATTATTAAACATGATTGTTTTTTTTTTTTCTTTAAAACATTTTATTAGTGTAAGTCTATGCCAAAGCCTGCCTCACTCCTGTCCAAACACTAACCTCTGAACCAAAATGAACTGTCAAACTCAGCCATGTGAAAAGAGCACTGGGTTCCTGCAGGTAGGCAGAGGACTGATGGTTAGCCCCAAAGACTATGAACTTCATCCCATTCTTCGGAACTAAAAGGGGGGATGTTGGGACCCACAGCCATGGATTTCAACATTAAACTCCGGTACAAACTTTTCAGGAACTTTCAGAATAAATTGCATTAACCTACTTCCGGCACAGCCAAGCAAACTGTAGCAGTGGACTTCCCATGATGCCACTGGCTGCATAAAAGCACCCCGTTTCCAATGGTCTGACCTCTTCCACACCGGTGATCATCGGGATAGGAGGAGACAGCGCGCTAATGTCTCTTTGCTGGCAAACAGACATAAACTCTTCAACTGGATCCAAAGGTGTCATACGATCATATGCACAAGTTAAGTACTGATGTACTGATGAATTACTGTTTAAAGAATCCGGTAATTCATAAAAAGGGGTAAATTAAGGTATAAGCATTGCTTACTTTCTCTCTGAGGCCTGCAGAAGCAAACTGTCCCAGAGAAGTCCCTAGTAGAGAAGCTGTCTCTACAAGCCGAGTGAAGCGGTTTTCCCTGCCTGAGAGGACAACAGGAGCCGCTGACAGAACAGCCACCACTCCCCACAGCTAAGGAGGTTAGAACCACAGCCATGGATTTAAACAAATGTCTATTCCAAGAGTTGTGGGTGACAGGAATTAGTTGGAATGAAGAGTTTCCCTTGAATTTGACTAAGAAAATGGAATGCGGTGTGTGGAGCTGTTAGAGCTCCACCTGCTGTCTGTTTTGAGATGGTACCAAGTCAAAATTCTTCCAAACTCACAGACAACCAAGCTGCACATCTTTTGTGATGCCAGTAAAAGGTCATATGGTGCTGCTGTAAAACAAAGAGGGATAAGCTGTAGAAGCCTTTGTGGCATCAAAAATAAGGATAGCTTCATTAAAAAATTTGATTGCCACACTTGGAGCCCATGGGAGCTCTGATAGGAGCAAGACTGGGAAACAACCTCAGGCCATTGAACATGGAAAAGGACAAACTCAATATGTGGACAGATTCCATCATAGCTCTTCACTGAATACGCAGCACAGCTCAGATGTGGAAGCTGTTCATTGTAAACAGTGTGGCTGAAGAACAAGATTGCACTATCCCAGAACTTTGGTCACACTACAGCAGGTAAATCAACCCTGCTGACTTACCTTCCAGGGGCCAGCCCTGTGGTGGAATGCCCCCCCCATCTTCATCTAATAACAAGGAGAGCGTTGGGGAGAATAATGATGATGAAGTCAACACAGAACTTAGGTCTAAGTAGTAGACAATGGTATACTTAGTACAATAGTTCAGAACCATTATGGTCACTGCTAGAGCTAGAGAAGTACAGCAGTCTAAGGGTAGTGTTGAGAAGAACCGCATGGTTGAAAAGATTAATAAATTATGTCAAATCAGAAAACTCAACATGTGAAGGTCAAATAGGAAGAACAACATCTTCGCGATCAAACTCCTGTCCCTACAAAGGCAGTTAGGACTCCTAACTTCTCGGACACTTGCTGAAATGGCCTCTTCTCTGTACTATGTAGGAATATGTATCATATATCCATTTTCCAATAACAATGCTAAGCTTCCCTTTTTATTACCTTTATTTCAGTTATAAGGTTTCATTCCACATGGGGTAGAACATATTGTTTACAACTGCCTAAAATAAACATTGCAATTACCATTTTTTATTTAGCATCATATGACTAAAATAACGATAAAAACAATTTTAACCTTAAAAAACCCACTTTTTTCATTTACACGAAAAGTTACATTAAACATTGCTGCTGTGGACACAGAACGGCTCGTATTCAGATCTTCTGTCTAAAAGGTTGTCTGTGAAACTGATATGGACCTTATTTCAGCAGAGAGTTCATCACATCATGGCAACAGATACACAGGAGCAATAACAGCTGCATTCCACTCAAGGACTGGCAGGTTTCCTGCTAGTTCATCGTCACCAACACAACACTAAAGGGAACTTGGCTAACATCTATTCTCTGAAATGAGATAAGTGTGACCTGTGATAAAAGGCCAAAAGATTTCCTGTTGGTTAAAACAAGACATGCAGGGATCTGGCTTTTCATTGCTCTGATACTCTTAATTAGCTGTGTGTCAACTCTGGCCAAATCTAAATTGAGTATTTGATTTTACAGGTTTTCCCACTTGCAAAGCATGTAGAAGTCTTATTATCATAGGTACTTCTCAACTGTGAGTGACGGCATCTATAACATAAAACCACAAAATAACATTGTGTGATTTTTAATTAATTTGCATTTTATTGCATAACATAGATGTTTGATCACCTAACAACCAGTAAGAATCATGGCTCTCTCAGGCCTGTTCTTCCTGAAGAACCCCTCCTGTTCTCCACTCATTACCTGGATTAACTGCACCTGTTTGAACACGTCTGTATAAAAGACGCCTGTCCACACGCTCGATCAAACACACTCCAACTTCTCCACAACGGCCAAGGTCAGAGAGCTGTGTGAGGACATCAGGGATAAAATAGAAGACCTGAACAAGGCTGGGATGGGCTACAGGAAAATAGTCAAGTGAGAATGCAGCAACTGTTGGCTCAATTATAACAAAATAGAAGAAGTTAAAGATGACGGTCATTCTCCCTCGATCTGGGGCGCCATGCAAAATCTCACCTCGTGGGGCATCAAGTAATTCATTTGCATTTTATTGTATGACATAAGTATCTGATACATCAGAAAAAGCAAACAATATTTGGTACAGAAACCTTTGTTTGAAATTACAGATATCAGATGTTTCCTGTAGTTCTAGACAAGGTTTGCACACACTGCAGCAGGGATTTTGGACCACTCCTCCATACAGATCTTTTCCAGATCCTTCAGGTTTTGGGCTGTCGCTGGGAATCACGGACTTTTAGCCACCTCTAAATATTTTTGATTAGGTCCAGGTCTGGGGACTGGCTAGGCCAATCCAGGACCTTGAGATGCTTCTTCCAAAGCCAGTACTTAGTTGCCCTGTCTTTGTCATGCTGGAAGACCCAGTCACGACCCATCTTCAATGCCCTCACTGAGGGAAGGAGGTTGTTGGCGAAGATCTTCTGATACATGGCCCTGGCCCCTTTGCAGAAAAGCATCCCCAAAGATGTTTCACGGTAGGGATGGTGTTCTTGGGGTTGTACTCATCCTTCTCCCTCCAAACACGGCAATTGGAGTTTAAACCAAAAAGCTCTATTTTTGTCTCATCAGACCACATGACCTTCTGCCATTCCTCTGGATCATCAAGATAGTCATTTGCAAACTTCAGACAGGCCTGGACATGCGCTGGCTTGAGCAGGGGGACCTTGCGTGCGCTGCAGAAGTTTAATCCATGGCGGTGTAGTGTGTTACTAATGGTCTTCTTTGAGACTGTGGTCCCAGCTCTCTTCAGATCATTGACCCAGTCCAGCCGTGTAGTTCTGGGCAGATCCCTCACCTTCTGAATGATCATTGATGCCCCACGAGGTGAGATTTTGCATGGCACCCCAGATCGAGGGAGAATGACCGTCATCTTGAACTTCTTCTATTTTGTTATAATTGAGCCAACAGTTGCTGCATTCTCACTTGACTATTTTCCTGTAGCCCATCCCAGCCTTGTTCAGGTCTTCTATTTTATCCCTGATGTCCTCACACAGCTCTCTGACCTTGGCCGTTGTGGAGAGGTTGGAGTGTGTTTGATCGAGTGTGTGGACAGGTGTCTTTTATACAGACGTGTTCAAACAGGTGCAGTTAATCCAGGTAATGAGTGGAGAACAGGAGAGGTTCTTCAGGAAGAACAGGCCTGAGAGAGCCATGATTCTTACTGGTTGTTAGGTGATCAAACACCTATGTCATGCAATAAAATGCAAATTAATTAAAAACCACACATTGTGATTTTCTGGATTTTTGTTTTAGATTTCGTCACTCACAGTTAAATAGTACCTATGATAAAAATTAAAGACTTCTACATGCTTTGCAAGTGGGAAAACCTGCAAAATTGGCAGTGTATCAAATTCTTGTTACCCCCACCATACTTGATGCCTTGAGACAGAGCCTTTATGTTCAGCATAGAGGGACAATTTTGCTATTATTTAGTAGGCTCAAGCAGAAGTAAGAAAGGTTGTCACTTTATAGCACATCTACCTTTTTTCAGCAACAAGATGTTTTTTAGTTAAAGTAGCTTGAACATATAGAGATCTTAACACCTGTTCTAAGATGATGTTCTCTGTGCTGAAAAGACGTGAAATCAGTTATAACAATGTGTCTTAAAGACAACCCCTTATGATGAAAAATGACAGTGATTTTCTAATGCCACATTATTGCAAAATACATTTTGTTACCTCTCTGTAAAAGACAGGAAGCAATTTTAGCGCTTTATCTTATTTTAAAACACCATTATGTATTTCTGCAGTAAATTTTAAGGTAGGAAAATCCACACTAAAATTATGAATACATTTAGGCAAAACATCATGTGACAAAATCTTAAAAAATCCGGAATGTTAAAAATTTCACAAGCAGCAGAACCCAGTGTAGACAGAATGAACAAAAATCGCTCAGTTTCCTTAGGGTAAAATCTTCCAAACTAATTTATAGAAATTCAGCTTTAGCCTTTCAGGTTTATACAAACTTCAAGAGATCACAAATCATCCTACACATCTGAATCTGTGTTTTTGCATGTGAGAGTTTTGTTGAACAACTGCAAAAAAATCAGTAAAATTCACCTATGATTTATTAGGAAGTTTAGTTTTAACTACTCTACGGTGTAATTACTTTAATCTTTTTGTTTTAAACCTTATTCTGAGTTATGTTGTTCTTACAGTGTGAATGGATTGGGAAAAAAGTTTAAAATCTCATTAACATAAACCGGCTGATGCGGAGATTGAGTGGTCATGAATAGAAGGCAGACTGCAGCTGCTTGAAGGCGGCTTGCCGCTCTTTCTTTTCCACCTCCTGCTTCTTGCGTTCTTCTTTTTCTTCTCGAATCTCAGCCTCAAACTTGCTGCCCTGAGACAGAGCCTGCACCTGATAACACACAAACACAATAATGACAAGAAGTCCACATCAGGTTGAAATACCAGTAGACTTACTGTACCTCAGCTTACTCTTTATATGGTTCATTTATTTGCAGTTAACCTAATCCTGTGCTAGTTGAAATCTTTCTCCAAAGTAACAACTAAACATCCGTTTTTGTTTTCTTTGCCCAGTTCTGGTTATATGAGAGATGGGGTTTTCTCCACTTTCCCCACATACTTACTTATCATAATAGATTGCTACAAAGTGAATGAATCAAGTTGGGCTTCTTTACATAGATAGCCTTTTTCTGGTCGGCATCACATGATCAACAGACTTTGTACTTAATTAGCTCATAGGAGCTTTCTCCTTTATGGCCCCCACAGACCATTGGTGTCACCTAGCTGAAGCCTGCAGCCCCTGGCCAAAGAGCTCCCAAAGTCTCTTCTTTACCAGATTTCAACTTCCCCCACCTGACGCAATTTGCTGAAACATTGTGTTCGTCAGTACTCCGCTGAAACACCTGTTTGGCTTGTTCCCTCTCCCATTCCATCTCTGGCAGCACTGACCTGCCGTCAGGGGAGCAAAGGAACCCCTGCTCCTCTGTGAACTCTTCAGTACTCAAGCCTCTCAGTTCTGACTGTGCTGTTCCCAGTCAGCCAAACTCCCATGAGCCCCATCCACCATTGCAATTCTAGATACCCTTCAGGGGTGCTGCACCCTGTCCCAGTTTTGGATAAAAAACCAGTCATGTAGGATCAAGTAATAAAACTAGATGGTAGTCTGTGATCACACAGAAGCATTTTGACCAGCTCTTTGCCTAAGGAGCAGTAGAATGTATGTTTTATCTCTGGTTCAATTACCACAGATGGTTGTGGATCTGATCTGTTCTTAATCACCTCCTCACTTAATCAGTTTTCATGTATGTCACTCAATTTCAAATTTATTGATCACTTCAGCCTGTTCTGGGACAGTTTTTTCTTTTACGTCACAGCAACCCACAGCTCTATCCTCATTGACTGCTGTTCACACAGCGCTTGTCTTTTCTGCATTATTTGCGGGAAACTCCTCTTTCTACCCTTTAAACCACAGTGCTGCTCTACTTTAGATAAAGTGTCTCCAGTTGAAAAGAGCCCTGTTCATCTCAAAAGGAATCATCCTATGATCAATGATAATTGTTGTAGTTTCAGCAGACCATGTCAGAAAGTCATTTTCATATGTTGCACATTAAGGAACTTATACGTCTTCAAATGAGATGATTAAAAAAACAGAATTACTTGCTTTGCTCACCTTATTTCCGCAGAAAGAAAAACAACTAAAAGGTTCTTCTGACACAATTATTAAGATGGTTTCTCCTAAAGCTTCTCTCATGCCTTTATTTCCAAAATCTAACAACATTCTGACATTCTTTTGCAAATAGAAGCAGAAAGAGCAGGGCCATTTTTCACCCAAACCTATTCCAAATTCTTCTGTTTATCCATCTTCTTGCCAATCATAATCGTTGTTCCCACTTGTTAATCAGGACATCACCCTGATTCTAAAAAACATGACATCCTCTCAAGCCCCTGTCATTACTGTGCCAACTTCTTTGTTTCTGACCGATTTTGATCTGATTGGCTCCTGCATTGTGGATATTATTAATGTCCCTCCAAACTGACTCAGTCTTCGCCCATTTTGAACATTATGCTCCATCTTTGTGAAGCACTTATACCTGCAATTGAATTGGACTGTGGCTATATTGGATTTTCTTTCAAATTACTGAATAATTTTAATTTGGGTTAATCTTGATTGTATATACCAAGACGGAAATTAGATTAATTTGTCTTGTAAAGTGCATTGAGATGGAATTTACTGTGAATTTGCTCTATATAAGTAAACTGAACTAAGGAAATGCACCCTAATCTCACAGGACAAGCTTCTCTGTAAAGTTGTTTAAACTTACAAAGAACTTTGTCTCAGTCACTCACACACACCCAATGATACATACACACGACCAAGATTTTACACATATAAAATGTAGTTCCTGTTTTACCTAGCAACTATGTTGCCAAGTAAAAGAGGATGTGAAATATTGACCACACTTTAGAAACTGTAGACAGCCTTGCTGTCAACAAAGGATTTGTAGATTGTTATGTCCTTAGTCTCTAGCTTTTATGTTACAGAATATGTGAATTATATATAAATGTCTGAGACAATAGCTTATTATGGCACAATGATCTGACTAAATCCATGGTATAGAGCAAGCTGTCCGCATACCTTGGCTTCAAAGAAGTCTTTGGCCCCCATCACCCCTTCAGTGGAGACATTGATCTCAGACAGCCTGGCAAGAGCCATCAACCCACTCTCCTCCTGCAACTCTCCAGCTGCAGCTCTACGGAAGATCAGCAAAAACTGCAACCAGGGAAACAATCATACTTGTCATGCTTGTTAAGAAACTCAGCACTTGGTACATTTTGTGTTCATGTAAATATTTTGAAGGTACTGTGCTGACATATGACCTTTTACCTGGACCGGAAAAGTTGAAATTAAGGCCAGCATGAATGTACAATGCACATGGAAGCATATGGGCAATGTCACAGAGGGATCAATATGGAGGAAGTGTTTTGTTGATGGGTTTTACTTTTAGATACAAAATTAGACTAACTTAAATTAACACTATGCTCTTCTACACTGGAGGAAGAAGGCTGTGATCAGACACAAAGATACTGTGCACGTGCACACAAGCGAAGAAATGCAGAAAATATTTGATTCCAGGTAAAAAAATACTTTTGTGTGGTCTTTAAAATGACTCTGCAATTAATTATAATATCAAGCCATCAGCAGTACAGCAGAGTGGCAGTGGCTGTGCTGCTTTGTGCAATATCTTTGCAGCAGTAGGAAAAATTCTGTTATCTGTTTTAACTTAGATAGTGTTATACATTTTTAATATAAATTATGGGGTTAATAATGTGAATTATTATAGTATTTTCACTCCAGGTTATAATGTGACAATCTCATATTGACCCATGGCTAGCAAAGACCTGCAAAACTACCTTATAACTCAAAGTTTCCACTTATCCTTTTTTCAGGATGTTATACTGCCTCAGCCCAAACACTTAGGTTTAGCCTTAGATATTTTATCCATATATTAGTATTGCTGCAGGGATTGAATGACTATTTCAATATTAAGTACACAAACAAGCAACAGACTTAACAGCATGATGGCACTCTGTTCTTACCATGGTCCCCCCCTCACCTCTCTGAAGCTCAATTTGCCATCAAAGTCCTCATCCACTTCTTTGATCATGTTCTTCAGGCCCAAATGAGTCTGTGGAGCTCCCAACTTCTCCATCATCAGCTTCAATTCCATCAGGTCAATAAAGCCATCTTTTCCAGTGTCATACCTGCAAACAGAAAGAAATGTAGATGATGTCAGGGTAAGGTAAGATTTCAGCAGTTTCAAATTTTCAAATGGCCATATTATTTGGAGTCCTCATAATAAAGTTAATGTTTTACCCATATTGTGCAGCAACAATAGTTCAGTAAGAAAGCTACATCAGGAAGGAATAAAAGGCAACGCCAATAATAAAAAACAATGCAATTCAGTTTATACATGGTATAAAATTTACAGTTATCAAATACTGTTTGTGTGAACTTGAAAACTGCCTCAGAGTTTATCTGTTTAGTTGTGTTTATCTTCTAGATGAAGCACTAAAAAGGACCTAGTACCATTAACTCTGTACATTTTCTTCAAATGAGATCAGTGCTTGTTTTTTTTCCTCCTCTTAAAAAAGGGGAGTTTTCCTTTCCACTGTCGCTACACGCATGCTAAATATGAGGGATTGTTGCAAAGTCAACAAAACAATGCGAGCGACTGTCCACTGTCGGTACATGCTCATTCTGAAAGAGTGAATGCTGCAAGTCAGTTAATTGATGCAATCTGCTTAGATACAAAACATTTTAACCAATCCAGCAGACCCTCACTATGCGCTTGGGCCTGCCAAGTCTGTCCGGCTTTCTCCTCCTCCAGCGGATCCAAATCACCACCAAGTGGTGATCAGTGGACAGCTCAGCCCCTCTCTTCACCCGAGTGTCCAAAACATGCAGCCGAAGGTCTGACGATACAACAGCAAAGTCGATCATCAACCTCCTGCCTAGGGTGTCCTGGTGCCAAGTGCACTGATGAACACCCTTATGTTTGAACATGGTGTTCATTATGGACAATCCCTGACTAGCACAGAAGTCCAATAACGAAACACCACTCGGATTCAGATCGGGGAGGCCATTCATTCTGATCATGCCTCTCCAGGTTTCACTCTCGTTACCCATTAGGGCATTGAAGTCCCTCAGCAGAATAACGGAGACCCCGGGTAGGGCACTTTGCAGCAGCCCCGACAGGGACGCCAAGAAGGCCGGGCACTCCGCACTACCGCTCGGCCTGTAGGCCAGAACGACAGTCAGAGACCTTTCCCAACCCAAAGGCGCGGCAATACGACCCTCTCATCCACCGGGGTAAACCCCAACACGAGACAGCTGAGCTGGGGGGCAACAAGCAAACCCACCCCAGCTTGCCGCCACTCCCCGCAGGCCACTCCAGAGTAGAACAGAGTCCAACCTCTCTCGGGGAGATGGGTTCCAGGACCCACGGTATGTGTGGAGACGAGCTCGACTATTTGTAGTTATCTCTCGACCTCCCTCACAAGCTCAGGCTCCTTCCTCCCAGCCAGGCAACATTCCACGTCCTTAGAGCCCACCTAAGCATCCAGAGATCGGGTCATCAAGGTCTCCACCTTCGTCTGCGGCCCAATTATCTGTGCACCAGTCCCTTATGGCTCCCCCTGCAGGTGGTGGGCACGCTGGGGGATGGCGTGCGCCTCTATTTGGGGCTAGGCCTGGCCGGGTCCCACAAGGAGCAACCCAGCCACCAGGCACTCTCCAACGAGAGATGCTATCCAGTTTAAAACCCATGTAAATCTGAAGTCCAAAGATCCAAAAGGAATATCATTTCACTTTCTGTTTCAGGCAGGTTTTGAGAAATTGGATTTAAAGAGTTTATTACTCATTTGTTCAGTTTAATGGTATTGAAAGCGGTTTTCATTTCATCCAAAAATAAAAATATTAATGTTTCTTCTACACATTTATTGTTCATGTAAAACAAGCCTAATGGGAATGTTGCAGCCTTTTAATGTCCTAAATTCAGGTTTTGAATAAGTCAAAGCTATACAATATACTTACTGACTACAAGAAAAAGTGATTGCTTTGTCAATCACTTAACCTGGATGGCATTAAATTGACCTCCAGTAATAAAGTAAAAAACCTTGGTGTTACTTTTGACCAGGACATGTCATTTAAATCCCATATTAAACAGGTTTCTAGGATTTCCTTCTTTCACCTTTCGGAACATTGCCAAAACTAGAAATATCCTATCCAGGAGTGACGCTGAAAAACTAGTCCATGCATTTGTTACTTCAAGGCTGGACTATTGTAATTCTTTACCATCAGGATGTCCACAAAATGCAGTTAAAAGCCTTCAGCTGATTCAAAATGCTGTAGCAAGAGTTCTGATGAAAATTAAAAAGAGAGATCATATTTATCCTATTTTAGCTTCCCTTCATTGGCTCCCCGTTAAATCCAGAATAGAATTTAAAATTCTCCTCCTCACATATACAGCCGTTAATGATCTAGCTCCATCATACATCAGAGATCTGATTGTTCCATATGTTCCTAACAGAGCACTTCGTTCTCAGGCTGCAGGTTTACTGGTGGTTCCTAGAGTCTCTAGAAGTAGAATGGGAGGCAGATCCTTTAGTTATCAGGCTCCTCTCCTGTGGAACCAGCTCCCAGTTTTAGTCCGTGAGGCAGACACCCTGTCTACTTTTAAGGCTAGGCTTAAAACTTTCCTTTTTGATAAAGCTTATAGTTAGAGTGGCTTAGTTTATCTGGGAGGGAGCCGTCCTCCCTCCCTGTTGGTTGGAGTAAGGGGGAGTCAGGTTGAGCCTAAACCGGCTCAGTTATGGTTGAGGTGCAAACACACCCTCCATTTCTGCTACCTGTATGACCCCTTCTCTTTTCCAATGGTTATAATCAGTCTGACAGAGAGAGGTATCCCAATCCTCATACTATACTAAAAACAATGACCATCAGTGGGACCCTTTGTGGGGTTCCTTGAGACGACATTGTTGTAAATAAGCGCCGTTTAACTAAATGATCTGAACTGAAACTATCTGTGTAGTTATGCTGCTATAGGCTTAGGCTGCTGGAGGACATAATGACCACTTTCACCCTCTTTGCTACATTCTCACACTACTCTCCAATTTTGCATTATTTGCTGTTATTTCAGCTTTTAACTTTGTTCTCTCTTTTCTCTTCCTAGAAGCTACACCTGGCTTGACTGTGTCTACCTGTAAGTTGTTGCGAGCTTCTGCTGGCAACAACTTAATGCTCACCCTCTACCGATGATCCACATGGCCCTGTCTTTTAGTGTTTAACCCCTAGACATGGCTACTGACTGAGCTTCTACTGTGACTAACTCTATGTGCTCTCTTTCAGACTCTAACCTTGAAAACTGGCTCAGAGTTTATCTGTTCTTTCTTTCTAGATGAAACGACTAAAGGAGCTACATCCATTAACATTTACTTTTCCTTCCCATGGAAAGTACTCCTGGATCAGTGCTTCTTTGTTCTCTTTGTGTCTCTGCTCTGATCTCTCAAACCTCCAGTCGGTCGTGGCAGATGGCCGCTCACACTGAGCCTGGTTCTGGTTCTGCTGGAGGTTTCTTCCTGTTAAAAGGGAGTTTTTCCTCTCCACTGTCGCTACATGCATGCTCAATATGAGGGATTGCTGCAAAGTCAACGCCAGTGACTGTCCACTGTCTCTACATGCTCATCCAGGAGGAGTGAATGCTGCAAGTCACTGACTGGATGCAATCTGCTGGGTTTCCTTAGATAGAAAAACTTTTTATCCAATTTGAATAAAAAGCTTACTCCGACTGCACTGTTCAATTGTTAGGATTAATTGGAATGTATGAACCTGACTTTTGTGAAGTGCCTTGAGACAACATGTGTTGTGAATTGGCGCTATATAAATAAACTGAATTGGATTGAAGAAGCTGTATATATGAAATAGCCATAAATTATTTGAATTACAGTGGCTGATCCACTCACCTTTTATTCCTATTTAATTTGATACAGATTTATTTTAAATAAATGTGAAATTGTGTCCATGTGATACTATAGCTACAGACAAATGCAGTGTTTCTACACTAAAAAGTACATGGTCTGAACTTTCACTAATGTTCCCTTCATGCTGCAGGTGAACCTTCTCTGAAATGCAACAGCATGTCTGAACAAGTGCTCACATGTACTCAAGGTCTCTTTACAAATATGTGTCCCGGCTTTTCAAAAACTGGTTCAACAGCAATATGGTGTCGCAGATGGTTGCCTCGGCGTGTTGGTGCGCATTGTTTTGTTTTGTTTTTTGCTTTAAAACGGTCTTCTGTGATGGTACCCGGAGCTCTCTCACTAGAGAAGAACTCATGAACATCAGGGCTACTACACCAGAGGAGTTATTTCCAACTTTTCTGCCTACTGCTCTGGAATGTTTGGACATTCTGGTCAAAGGTGCGCTCACCTTTGTTCACGCGGTGAAACGCCAGAAGAGAGGGAAACGGGCTGGGGTGCTGGTACGACTTCGCCAGCGTGGACTACGAACACCGTTACCTGGAATATTTCTCTCTAACGTGCGCTCACTTCCCAACAAAATTGAGGAACTACAACTGCTGTTGGGGAAAAACAGGGACTTTTATTCATCGGCAGTTATGTGCTTCACAGAGACGTGGCTGTGTGGATTAATACCGGACTCTGCGCTGCAGCTGGCAGGATTCCAGCTCTACAGAGCGGACAGAGACATGGAACTCTCCGGCAAAGCGAAAGGTGGAGGAATCTGTTTTTACCTCAACAGTGGTTGGTGCAACGACGTGACAGTGATTCAGCAGTACTGTTCTCCAGACCTGGAAGCCTTCATCATAAACTGTAAGCCTTTCTATTCCCCCCGTGAGTTCGCTTCGTTCATCCTGGTCGGTGTTTACATCCCACCGCAAGCTAACGTGCAGGTCGCACAGCGCATGCTCGCCGACCAGATACTGAGTGTGGAGCGGACCAACCCGGACTCCTTAGTTATCGTCGCTGGTGACTTTAACAAAGGTAATCTCACCCACGAACTCCCCAAATATAGACAGTTTATTAAATGTCCGACCAGAGAGGACACAATTCTGGATCACTGTTACACCACCATCAGAGACGCTTATCACGCCGTCCCACGTGCTGCACTGGGCCAATCCGACCACATCATGGTCCACCTGATTCCTGCATACAGGCAGAAACTAAAGCTCTGCAAACCTGTTGTGAGGACGACAAGGAAGTGGAGCAGTGAGGCTGTGGAGAATCTCCAGGCGTGTTTAGGCTGTACAGACTGGGATGTGTTCAGGACTACTACCAACAGTCTGGACGAGTACACAGAGGCTGTGACTTCCTACATCAGCTTCTGTGAGGACAGCTGTGTACCATCATGCACCAGGGTGAGTTACAACAACGACAAACCCTGGTTCACAGCTAAACTCAGAAGGTTAAGATTGGATAAGGAAGAGGCCTTCAGGAGTGGGGACAAAGACATATACAGAGAGGCAAAGTACAACTTTGGCAAGGCAGTGAAAGAGGCCAAACGACTGTACTCTGAGAAGCTCCAAAACCAGTTCTCAGCCAACGACTCTGCGTCTGTCTGGAAAGGGCTCAAGCAAATCACCAACTACAAGCCGAAAGCCCCCCACTCCATCAACGACCGACGCCTCGCCAACGACCTGAACGAGTTCTACTGCCGCTTTGAAAGACAAAGGGACAGTCCTGCAACCATCCCCCACGACGCCCCCCAACAGCTGCAGCCACAATCCACCACCCCCACCTCCCCAACCTCAGGAGGGGCCTTGGCACCTCCAACCCCCACCCTGAAGTTCCCCCCCACCAGCCCCCTACCCACGCCGAGGACGGCTCTTTCCATCCAGGAGAGGGACGTCAACAAACGCTTCAGGAGACAGAACCACCGGAAAGCTGCTGGTCCGGATTCTGTCTCACCAGCCAGCCTGAAGCACTGCGCTGATCAGCTGTCTCCAGTCTTCACAGACATTTTTAACACCTCACTGGAGACATGTCATGTGCCAGCCTGCTTCAAGTCATCCACCATCGTCCCTGTCCCCAAGAAGCCAAGGACCACAGGGCTTAATGACTTCAGACCCGTCGCCCTGACCTCTGTGGTGATGAAGTCCTTTGAGCGCCTTGTGCTCTCACACCTAAAAGACATCACCGACCCCCTCCTGGACCCCCTGCAGTTTGCCTACAGAGCCAACAGGTCTGTAGATGATGCAGTCAACCTAGCCCTTCACTTCATCCTCCGGCACCTGGACTCCACAGGAACCTATGCCAGGATCCTGTTTGTGGATTTCAGCTCTGCCTTCAACACCATCGTCCCAGTTCTGCTACAGGAGAAGCTCTCCCAGCTGAGTGTGCCCGACTCCACCTGCAGGTGGATCACTGACTTCCTGTCTGACAGGAAGCAGCGCGTGAGGCTGGGGAAGCACGTCTCTGACTCCCTGACCATCAGCACCGGTTCCCTCCAAGGCTGTGTTCTCTCTCCTCTGCTCTACTCCCTGTACACCAACAGCTGCACCTCCAGTCACCAGTCTGTCAAGCTTCTGAAGTTTGCGGACGACACCACCCTTATCGGACTCATCTCTGATGGTGACGAGTCTGCGTACAGATGGGAGGTGGACCATCTGTTGGACTGGTGCAGCCAGAACAACCTTGAGCTCAATGCTCTAAAGACAGTGGAGATGGTTGTGGACTTCAGGCAGAACCCAGCCCCACCTGCCCCCATCACCCTCTGTGACTCCACAATTGACACTGTGGAATCTTTCCGCTTCCTGGGAACCATCATCTCAAGTGGGAGCCAAACATCAACTCCCTCATCAAGAAAGCCCAGCAGAGGATGTTCTTCCTGCGGCAGCTGAAGAAATTCAACCTGCCAAAGACTATGATGGTGCACTTCTACACAGCCATCATTGAGTCCATCCTCACCTCCTCCATCACCATCTGGTACGCCGCTGCTACAGCCAAGGATAAGGGCAGGCTGCAGCGTGTCATTCGGTCTGCTGAGAAGGTGATTGGCTGCAGTCTACTGTCGCTCCAGGAACTGTACACCTCCAGGACCCTGAAGCGGGCAGGGAAGATTCTGGCTGATCCCTCCCACCCCGGTCACAGACTCTTTGAAACTCTCCCCTCTGGCAGGAGGCTGCGGTCCATCTGGACCAAAACCTCACGCCACAAGAACAGTTTTTTCCCATCTGCCACCAGCCTTGTTAACAAAGCCCGGAAACCACCCTGACACTCTCCCTTTCCCCCACACCCCCCCCTTTTTTGCTGACAGGACACCTGTAACCTGTAACTCTATGCATTACATTAACGCTCAGCATGGACTCCTGCCATACTTGCACAATGATCACCTGCACTGTTGTATTGCTCTTGCATCTTATACTGCTCTATACTTACTCTCACTCACTTAAAACTGTGCACATATATTTATATTATATTGTAGATATGTTTATACTGTTTAATTTGTATTGTATTGCACTGACTACGCCAAAACAAATTCCTTGTATGTCCAAAAACGTACTTGGCAATAAAGCTTTTCTGATTCTGATTCTGATATGCCAATAGTCCCTTGAAAAACTACTATATTCTGACCGTAAAACCATAATATTCTGAATTCATACAGAAACATGATGTGCCAGTCTCCATACATGAAGTCAATTGTACTGTTAACAGTTGACTGTTTTCTGTGCACCATCTTCTCCAACTCTAGTACCATGGCCTTTGACAGGGAGAAAAAGAAAAGGGGCAGAAAAACAATACCAACAACTTCCTTATGAAACAGACAGAGATAAATAATTAGGAATTACAATTTTCAAAAGTAATGCATAAAACAGAAGCAGAACTGCTCTTCATTTAAGTTTTGTGAATAAATAACTGTAACTCCAAATAAATACAGTCCGAGATGAATAATCAGTGAGTCATGTCAAAACAAAGAGGAAGTGAGCATGTCACATAAGCAAACTGCTTTATATACAAGGAAGGGAGATACAGATTGTTTTAAGGCTTTTGAGCCATATATGGTGATTCAAATTGCCCTTTATAAAAAAAAAAATTACAAAAGGTCCTATGTTTTAGGTGCAGTATTTTCAAACCTAGTTAACCCTTTGTTGGAGCAAAAAAGGTAGTCCAGCAGAAACTGTGCCAAGACAAAAGAAGGAATTGTAGTGTCCTGGACATTACCAATGGTCGTGAATTAAGTAAAAGAAAATCACAATCCTAATGGTGCGTTCACACCAAACGCGATTTCTGCGAAAGGAGCGGCCAATTTACATGTTATCCCTATGTAGAGGCGCGTTCAGGAGCGGAGCGGCGCGGTGCAAAGGACGCGCGGAGGGCGCGGCGCGGCAAGCGAAGCGGGAGCAGAGCGCGACCGGAGCAGCGTGATGGACGAGTTGAAAAATCTGAACTTTTTCCTAAATTCGCGTCGCGTCAACCAATCAGGGACTGGATGTGGCTGTGACGTAGGGTGAAGGACCAAAGCGGAGAAGAAGCGGTTGTCAGTGAAGATGAAGGACCAGATCATAGTGGCGGTGTGCGGCAAGCCAGAGTTGTATGATTCAACTAATTACTTTTACTGAGACAAGTACAGAAAGCACCTGGCCTGGTTATGTTTAGGCACAAATATGTTATATTTAGGAGATGTGGACATTAAAAATCGGCTGTTTTTTTACTGAGCTGAGATTTATTTACTCACCGAAGACAGATGGACAGGCATTCAGCAGCGGGGATACAGCACCGGTAAACCGCGGTGAAGTTAGTTTGAAGTTGGATGTTCAAGCTCCGCGGAGTTACCGGCATCTAGCTCAGGGTTGATCCGATTCAGGCACTCAGATTTTCCACGATTGTTTGGTTCGGAAACTTATTGACGGTCCTTAGTGAACCACTGCGCGTCAGAAGAGGGAGCAACAGAGAGCAGCTAGCCGAAATCTGGCATCCGGCCGTGGGCTGGATGCCGCTGGCTCCGCGGAGCTTGAGTGTCCGGCTTCGGGCTGGCTTCACTGCGGTCGCCGGTAGTTGGCGTCCCGGAGGCCGATTCATCTCCCAACGCGGGGCAGCAGATCTTCGAACTGGGACCTGGATAGACGGAAGAACCGCTGAAATCGACCGTTATCCAGATGCAGCTCCTGGAGTAGGTGGTGGTACTCTCCGAACTGTTCCCGTCCCTGAAGAATCTGGTGAACCCAGGGACGTTAATGTCGGCGGCATTTTTCGGCTCTCCACAGGTAAAACACCGTGATTATACGTTAAATCCATGTCCAGCATGTTCAGTTGAAACCAGCAAGCAGCAGATGGAAGCTCCTCCTATTTGATGACGCGGCGAAGCGGGCAAAAGCACACAAATGAGGCGAAAAATTCGCAGAAATCGCGTTTGGTGTGAACGCACCATAATGTATACACCATGCAATACTGAGAATATTGATTCTTTTTTTATTCATGTCTGATACAGGTAATTTTTTTTACAAAAAAGATGGTTTAGCTTATTTACACTCATGAAATATGCGTGTTGGATGGGTGCGAAAACTTGTTATCACTCATGTAAAAACTTTGTGCTGTAGTGCAGCTGCACTCTGCTTTGTATCATGCTCTGGTATGCAGCCCTCCTGTGTGTGGGATCATCGTTATCTATTTCAGCCTCACACACACACACACACACACACACACACTAGGCTGAATCGCATCCCGTAGGAACCAGCGTCTTTTCAGCCTCACACACACACACACCCTGTCTGAACTGTCTGTTGAACTGTGCATATAAATAAAGAGATAAGGTGTCAAAACTTTGTAGTCTGCACTGCAAAGTGAGCTACCCTTGCTGCAAGTAAAACTGACTCTGTATCGTTCTTGCCTCTGAGTTGACTTAATAATACCTAACAATGTGTACAGTGTTTTTATAAAATATATTTAGAAAAAACTAACACTTAAGAGCGTTACACAAACATTACATTAACAACATTTCATTAAATCCAACAGAATTATTTCTGAGGTGGACTGTCCAGTTTTAGATTTTTATCCTTAACTGGTGTAAAACGCAAAAAAATCAAATCTCCAACTCAACTTGAACAAAACTAAGAAAATGTCTATATATTTTAGGACAGACCAATCCCTCTAAAGAACCTATATCAACAGTCAACTAATATATATATAGGGGCTGCACGGTGGCGCAGTTGGTAGCACTGTTGCCTTGCAGTAAGAAGGTCCTGGGTTTGATTCCCGGCCTGGGGGCTTTCTGCATGGAGTTTGCATGTTCTCCCCGTGCATGCGTGGGTTCTCACCGGGTACTCCGGCTTCCTCCCACAGTCCAAAGACATGCCTGTTAGGTTAATTGGTAACTCTAAATTGCCCTTAGGTGTATGAATGAGTGTGTGCTTGGTTGTTTGTGTGTTGCCCTGCGATGGACTGGCGACCTGTCTAGGGTGTACCCCGCCTCTCGCCCATAGACTGCTGGAGATAGGCACCAGCTCCCCCACGACCCACTATGGAATAAGCGGTAGAAAATGACTGACTGACTGACTAATATATAGTAATAATTTGTCACAACTTTTAAATACCTTGGCATTGTACTTGATGAGATTAAAGTGGGACTCATGGACTGACATCACTACAAAGACAACAAATGCAATTTTAGAGAAGCTGATGTCCTTTAAGGTTCATAGCAAGATGCTTCATGTTTTATCGTGCTTTTATTGAAAGTGTTTTATCATTCTGTATCATCTGCTTGTTTGGAAATGCTTCTGAGGCCCAGAAAACTGCTGTTAGAAAAAACCGTGATTCCAACATAACTCAAGTAAACTGTTAGAAACTGCTTAAACCAGAATTGAGGGCATTTATAAGGAGCATGTGGTCAACAAAGTAAAAAAAACATTATGGTTGACAAAACCCACCCCCTTGCTCCTTCCTTCAGACTGCTGCCATCTGGGCAAGGGTACCGTCCTTTTCTTTTCACTAGGAACAGATCAAAATTTTTGTTTGTTCTACAAGTTATTAAGTTCTTAAATCTGTGATATGATTAACATGCATGAAAGAATGTCTTGTTGACCTAGTGAAATCTGTGATTTATACCTTATATCTTGTGTTGAATGATTGGTGGGACTTTGTGGAGCCCTTGGTGGTTGATGAGATGCTTGTACTATTTTTATGTGGCAGACCAATTTCTCTACAAGGGAATGCATCTATTTATTGATCAATCTATTTATCTCTCTTTTTTTGCATTCAATGACTAAAGCAACACATTTGCAAATTGATGTTAACCTAACTGTATATCACTGATTTCATGAGATACATTGCCAGAAGCCTAAACAGCTTATTAGTATTACATAATAAGTGTGCCTGCCATATTGCATTTTGTGTTTGGGATGGTGAGGAACCAACCTATTTTTTATCCGAATTTTAGGGGCGTTCCTACCTCCCAATTTAACTGGAATACACAGCCAGCAACACTAACGGGGGTGGCTTATAAAATAGCCCTGCAGTGCGTCACTCTGAATTAAAAAGCCAGAAGCGACGTCATAACGATCCCCAGTACTACTCTTTTGGGCACCAATCCAGCCAACTCTCGCGTTTGACATTAAAATGCATAAAACAGTTTCTTACCGTTTGAACATCGCCTCCATGTCTTTAATTTGCTTGCGAGAGAACTCTTTAAACTCAGTGTAAGGGTTAAAGACAAGGGTCGCCCGAGAAGGAGCATTTCCGTCATTAATGTCCAGCCTGCGGTTCAGTTTCGTTGCCAGCTCGGACGGCGTTTCTCCACAGGCATGATCGGGCTCCAGGGACTGGGCTGGAACCGGACTCTGTTCGGACTCAGGCCTCTGTTCGACCTCTTCCGCAGCAGCCAGTCGCGACTGCAGCTTCTTAGCAAGCTCTTCAGATGCCATGCTGACGATCCAGCGTCTCTCAGAAATAGTCAGTGAAAATGGAGTCAGACAGCTCTGTCTGTTTTCAACCCTGGACCGTACCTGCTTCCTGTAGGACTTCACAATAAAATGTTCTTGATATCAAATGTTAAGTATGACCTGCACTTGTTCAGACCACTCACATAATCTCTCAATTTTGCAACGGTATGTAACCCAACAGATCACAATTTATGTGTATTACAAACGTCCTCAAACACCATGCAATAATTTGCACTACAGTCACATCTTTTGATAACACCCATCACATGTAGCACTACAACTATAATTAAAGCTGCAAGCAGCATTGGGCTGCCCTGTATGGAGGACCGATCCTGACAAAATTAAAAATAAAAGCAGAAATATATATATTTTCTTTTTCCTTTTCCTTTGCCATGCCTTTGTTCTTTTTGCATTTCCTCGTCTCGTCGTTTTCCTTTACCGTCTGCATTTCTGCTTCATTATGCAAATGAGGAGGGCTGCCTTCTTCTCTCCAGCTCCTCTCCTATTGGTCAATATACAGGAAGGAGGAGGATCCATGTGCAGGCTGAGGGTGTGTCCCAATTCAGGGGCTGGATCCTTCCAGGTCCGTACTTGCGGGCCGATTACGTCACAGCGCCGGGCGGAAGGTCGGTCAAATGCAGCCAACAAATGTGTCCTTCTTTTGCCCGATTTGAAGGATGGGTTGTGAGTATCCTTCGCGCTCCATCTTTTCCCATGATTCATTGCGGTTTGGTCAAAGCGGTTTGGTCAAACAGGGGCAGCCATGGCGGACCACAGTGGCAAAAGCTGTGAGTAAACTGAAAAATTACACTTTCTGTGACACAAATGAACTTTCACAATGTTTTTAGTGCGGTAATATAACTGTGTAGACGTGAAAAATCTGCTTGATTTATCAAGACATCGCTTAATTTCAAACGTGCTCCGATGTGTTCGGAGTTTTCCGCTCCCACCGTAGTAACTGCCGACTTGCCTAGCCAGCAAGCTAGACCCGGAGAGATCTGACCGGACTCCCGGCACTGAGCTCCTGCTGCCAGTCATCACAGTGAACGTTAAACACAAGTGATTTATAATAGTTTGTCTTAGTATTATTTTAATGTATTGTGTCATTTGTTCATGTAAGTCGATTTGACATTACAGGTGATATTAAAGTTAACCTGAATAAATGGACGACTTTATGTATTCCTACCGTATCGCTGGAAAGTGTGATTGAGAATAAATATGCTTTTAAATATTTATTTTTGATGAAGAAATGTGCTATATGTGTTTTTAAAAGTATATTTTTAATTCAGCTAGCTGACTGACCTTCATTTCTTAAAGTAATGATGTCCACTCGTTTTTCTTTACTTAGCTGCTTTTTTCTTGCCATAATACAAATTCTAACAGTCTCTTCAGTAGGACTATCAGCTGTGTACTGTATCCACCTCCGGCACAACACAACTGATGGTCCCAACCCCATTTATAAGGCTTGAAATCCCACTTATTAAACCTGACAGGGCACACCTGTGAAGTGAAAACCATTTCAGGTGACTACCTCTTGAAGCTCATCAACAGAATACCAAGAGTGTGTGGAGCAGTAATCAAAGCAAAAGGTGGCTACTTTGAAGAACCTAGAATATAAGACATATTTTCAGTTGTTTCGCACTTTTTTGTTCAGTATATAATTCCACATGTGTTAATTCATAGTTTTGATGCCTTCAGTGTGAAGCTACAATATTTATAGTCATGTAAATAAAGACAACTCTTTGAATGAGAAGGTGTGTCCAAACTTTTGGTCTGTACTGTATATATATATATATATATATATATATATATATATATATATATATATATATATATATATAAAGAGAGAGAGATAGAGAGAGAGAGAGGGAGAGAGAGAGAAAGAGGAAAATAAGTATTTGAACACCCTGCGACTTTGTAAGTTCCCCAACTTAGAAATCATGGAGGGGTCTGAAACTTTCATCTTTGGTGCACATCCACTGTGAGAGACATAATCTAGAAAAAAGCAATGATTTTTTAATCATTTATTTGTGTGTTACTGCTGCAAATAAGTATTTGAACACCTGCCAATCAGCAAAAATTCTGGCCCTCAAAGACCTGTTAGTCCGCCTTTAAAAAGTCCACCTCCACTCCACTTATTATTCTAAATTAGAAGCACCTGTTTGAGGTCGTTAGCTGCATAAAGACGCCTGTTGGCCCATTTTCTCCAGAATTGTCCAAAACAAGCAAAAGGAAAGAGGGAAAACCAAAAGAAGTATGTTAATCACTGGATGGATATTTATGAAAGTTAGAAAGATAGGAGTTTTTGAAACTGGACAGAAACTGACTGCAAAGAATGTTGTTATTGTACCTCCAAGCCACGGTGGCTGAGTTTTTAGCTCCAGTAAAAAGGTGGTGGTTCTCACCCCTGAGTTTAATAAACTGACCCGTCTGCTCCTTTGACTTCCTGTCTTGCTTTGAAAATGTCATCTAAAATCCTTATGCCTTATTAGAAAAAGTTTGAAACTTCTGGAGACTGTCAGTTATGGAAGCCCATTTCTGCCATGTAAGACAAAATAAAAGCCCAACAGGAAGTCGTAATTTCAACTTTTAAAGTCATAATTTCGAGTTTTGAAGTCATAATTATGAGTTTTAAAGACATAATTATGAGAATAAAAATCATAATTACGAGAATAAAAGTCATAACTACGAGTTAAAAAGTTGTAATTATGACTTTTATTCTTATTATGTCAAACTGTGCGGCGCTGCACATTGGCCGGGCAGAACTTCTGAACTGCTTGAGGGAGCAGTGAATGCTTGATGCTGTGTGGAGCCTAGGAGCTGCCATGGTGATTAAAATGATCAACTAAGACGATCAAGGTATGTGAAATAATTAATGTACATATCGGTAAAGATAAAATCTTTTGAATGTACATGTTAAACATAATATACTTCAAATTCTTGACAGGACTTGCATCACCTAGCTTAGAGAGGCTAACGTCCTTGAATACTTCATTTGAGTATCCCGGGTAATAAGCCTATCATGTTTATAACAATATCCTAAATAAGATGGTTTCATGCACTCAGAAAACCCCGGTTACCCTGTAAAAAAGAAAAAAAGATATTATTCCGTTTGGAGTGATGTGGAGGCTACAAACTTTAAGCTGAAAGTTATGTACTTTTAGCACAGTGGCTAACTAAGCACCTTTCCGACAAAAGAGGGACTGTTACAAGAGCATTGTATTTTCGACTAGTGATATCACTGAGCACAAGAGGAAATAGAGAAAATTGATAGTAGATAATAGTTAATTGGTCAGACAGACCTGACTAGACCATAGCAGACAGATACAGACTCTATGTTATAAGCTGTAGTGGAATTTTCTTATCAAAGTGGATAGAAGTTGACTCACAACAAGAGAAAATCTGGACTTTGTCTTTATAAGTTTTATTCAAAGGTATTAAGCGTTTGAAGACCCTGACACTGAGGTTAGTCAGTGAAGCAGAGCCCCGATCAACATTTACACACAGTATTTATACCAGAACATGACAGTGTTATCTCAACTTCAAAGAGTCTGTGTTTTATGGCCCAGACCCTTCTCGGGTTCAGAGGTGACAAAGTTATCTAGGAACAGACCATCTGCTCTTCCTGAGACATCACCCTAAAGCATGAGTTTTAACCATTAAACTTCTGATAATGGCTTTACAGCTTCCTCCTCTAACACAGATGTTCTGAGGAGTGAGGTAACCTAAATGTCATACACTTTGGAGCATAATCACAACTAAAGGAAAATTCTTCAAAACCATCACCCCTCTCAGCTAACAGATAATCCAAAGCCATTCTATTTTGCAAACTCATCGTTCTAAGAGCTTGCTGCTCCTTGGTCAGAACAGTGAAATCTTCCTCTCTAATAATGGGCTGATTGAATTATAAGTTGTGACTGTAGGTAGTAAATGAGCTAGATAACATACTCTAGACCAATTAGCAGGCAGATACAGATATGATCTATTTCCACACATCCAAACCATGTTCTTAGGACATGAGTACCCATCTCTACTAGGAAAAGTAACAAGAAACCTGGTTAATTTACCTGCCTGGCCATACAATTTACTTCCATTCGGTACGGCTGTAAGATTAAAAGTTAACACAAAAGGATCTGGGACCAAAGATCCTGAAATAGTATAAGCAGCAGTTCTGATAGGACATGACTCAAATTTATGTCTTGATTAAAGCACATGAAACAGATATAATAGTTTTGCAACCTTCTGTCTTTCCAATGAAATAAGGTGTGTTTTCCTCCTGTACAATACAAATATCTGTACCTATATCTGGATATCCAATTGATTCCTATTACCCCAAAATCTATAAAGAATTCCTGTAGTAGCAAATATTAAATTAGTCTCACTAGAAAATCTACTAACATTTCTGTTTGCCTTACAATATAATTCCTCACCCAAGGAAAAATGACCTCCACCAGCTGGTTATGTTGCCTAACTGGAAAGAAAGTAGTATCAATAGGAACAGGTACTAAAAATGGTTGATCATTAATAACACGTGGAATCAAACAACAAACATAGCAACTGTCTTTTCTTATCTTCCTCTTGGTTTGATGCATCAGTTGCCACCAGACATTATCAGTATGATCATGGTAATCAGAAAAGTGATGAATCTCTGTTCGAATCAGCTGATGAGTATTATTGGCTTAATTACTCAGATTAGCCACACATTGTCTCTGCTGTACCTGTCCCCAAATGAACACAAGAGTAATAAAATACTCGCAATACCAATCATTAGCATCAGAACAGACCATCTTCCATATAGCTGCATCATGACCTTGAAGTGGAATATCTTTTCTTCTAGTACTGAAAGCAAACAGTTTTTTTTTTTTCAAAGCAAACAAATCATAAACAAAACTCAAAAATCCTGCTGCCTCTCCTGAGTGGCTTCTGGGCTTCAAGCTGCCCTGTTACCAGTCTGGTACAGGTGGGCGGTCGTAGGAAGCTCCTCTAGAAATATGTTTAGAAACAGGAACTCTAACCTGCTGGAAGTTAGGCTTCCATAGTCCAACTAAACAACAGTGGAAATGAACACATTTCAAAATTGTACCATAATGATAGATATCAAGCAATAAACATGAAAGTTAGATAAAAGCATCCGAGATTACCTCCTCAGAGTCAGTTTCGCTGTCAAAGTGGGAGAAAAGAATTTGGCTGACCCTTGCTGTCCAGGCAAAGGAGCACCTAGTAGCCACCAAATGTTAAGAAATTAAGGAGAATAAGCATCATGGCGCATGTTTGACTGTCTCTCTGTTGCAGACGTCGCCAGTCCATCATCCAGAAAAAGGTTATGTGCAAATGTGTAGAGGTCTTCCCTGTAAGTTTTCTATGTGTCTCTCACTGTGGTGTGTGTGCAGTGAGGCAAATGACCTTATGATTTCTAACTTTCAGGCAACGATGGCCTTAAGTAGATTCTGAAATAACGTTGCACTGCCCAAGAGATTATTGTGCCCTTGTAAGAACAGTGTTCTTCAACCACCTCTTCAATCACTCGCCAGTGATCAGCTTACAGTTCTTTGTCTTGTGGTGGTCCGCTGTCCTCACACCTTTCAGATGATGGATGATCCAGTTGGAAGATGACTTGTGTCCTGGAAGCCAGATGAAGCTGGAGGAGCTGGAGCTTTCCTGCAGCTTTCCTGGGTGTCTAGTAGGATCTGATATGGGCCATTCCAGCGCCTGGACTTCCAGTGTTTTCTCCTAGATTCTCTGACCAGAATCCAGTCACCAGGAATAAAGGACTGGAGGGTGGAAGTGGCTGTTTCTGGTAATGCAGCCTTCACCGTCTGTGAAACTTGAGAAAACACAGTGGACAGGTTTTGACAGTAAAACAACATCCTATCTTCACACAAAGATGTGGAAGAAAATGATCTTGGCAATATCCCCATGTCCAAATTAGGAGACCTGCCACACAGCACTTCAAAAGGACTGAGATTTGCCTGTGTCCTTTGTCTCAATCTCATATAAGTGAGAACAGAGCCTTCACAATGCTTAGCTAATTTTCAATTCAAAGTCCCATTCTCAAACCTAAGTGCTTAATACATGAACTTCATCAAAACATCCAACAAAATCAAAATAATTGATCTTCAGACTTCACCTGATATACTAGCAGTGACCATCAGCTAAATATTCTGAATATCAAAAGGGTGACATGATGTTTGAGGAAGGCCTGATTACAGGTCAATATTTCCATAGTTTCAGAATACCCAAAGAGAATTTCAAAAATGGTCTAATCTGTGGAGATGTAAAATTTCACAAAAGAATCAACAGCATACTTTCAGACAGGTTTTCAGAATGTGGTCTTAGGGAGCTATGCACCATTTATATAAACAAAGTACAACATCTCTCTCGCATTGTCACTAAGTCCTCACTGGAGGTATGAGCTACCCTTTTTCCCATGAGTGCTAAAACCTTTGGAACCCCATGTTACTTTATTCTGACATTCCCCCCTTCTGGCGCAGGGTCCAATCCATACGACTGTTGGAATAATTGAATATAGATATATCTTATATTTTCTCCTATTCTTTAACTTGACTATTTGATCTCATAACCTTTCATGATGTTTGTGTGAGTAAAAGATGTGTGAGTTGTCTGCAGGCAAAGGTCATAAATGAAGCTTGGAAGGAAGCAGTCCAGTTGAGGAGGTCATAAAGATGAAGGCTGATTACACTCAACAAAAGGCACAACTGGCCCTGGAAGCTGAAAGGGGACTGTGGAAATGTGTTGTTAATGTATAAAGCTGTTTATGACCTGTTTACGATGCAGCTGTTGTTTTCCCCCATCCTTTAGAGAACAATGTTTTTGTAAATAGGGACCTCCAAAGATAATAAAAGAGAGGTGCGGGCAGATGCTGTTCAGAGCTGTGCGAGATCTGTAACTGAGCACATCTAGACCGTTTCTCCTCGCAGCGAGTAAAATAAACTAATACTTTGTCTCTCTTTTCTTTTTGTGTTGTTATAAGTATTGTAGGTTGTTTAAACCTGACAGCGACAATCCAGCAAAAAGTTAGTACAAAAATGTTCTAGTAACCAAGATCATATTACATAGAACCAAATAAATTAATTCTGACATAACTATGTGTCACTATGAATTTAATGAAAGCAACATAAAGAAAATCCAGATGTTGTTAACTGCAATTCAGTTCCATTAACAACAAAACACAAACTTTAGTTATTCAGTTCATCAATGTCTCACTTAGAAATTAGTCACATATCATCCTGATTTGTCTTGTAAGAAGATGAGTATTAGATTAATGGACATCTAATGTGAGTGTAATGCAGAAACTCTACAAATTGAATCTAATAAATAATTCCCACCAAGTATAAAGTCATGACTCTGATTCTTTATCAAAAATATATTCCTTACTTTTGGCATATCTTGAACTGTCAGTTAGCTTAATGGCACCAGGGAAAACTTTCAATCTAATAAATCACCAATGATTCTGTATGCAAAACTAATTCTTCAAACTAGTTTAAACTCTTTCATTAACCTTTTAATAGTCAGTCAGTCAGTCATTTTCTACCACTTATTCCATAGTGGGTCACGGGGGAGCTGGTGCCTATCTCCAGCAGTCTATGGGCGAGAGGCAGGGTACACCCTGGACAGGTCGCCAGTCCATTGCAGGGTAACACACATACAACCATGCACACACCTAAAGGAAATTTAGAGTTACCAATTAACCTAACAGGCATGTCTTTGGACTGTGGGAGGAAGCCAGAGTACCCGGTGAGAACCCACACATGCACGGGGAGAACATGCAAACTCCATGCAGAAAGACCCCAGGCTGGGAATTGAACCCAGGACCTTCTTGCTGCAAGGCAACAGTGCTACCAACTGCACCACCGTGCAGCCTTTTAATAGTAAAACACATAAATCTAAATGTCATGCTACATCCTTAATTATTATACAAAAAACATGTTCTCAAGGTAACAATCACTACAAGCATTTTGATTCTATTGTCTCTTAAACAGTGTTAAAACTCAGGAAGGGATGTACTGAGCGTTACCATGACAGCAAAGGTGTGAACCAACCTGGTAGGTGGGCGGAGTCAGGCAGAACCAACCTTTGATTGGCAGCCTATGGGCGGACCCACAGTTTCTTCAGTCCAACCTATCTTAGTGAACCTTAAACTACAAAACTGTTAACATGCACCTACCTCAGAAACAAGCTGCTTCTTAACTCTCCTGAAAACTCAGAGTTTTAATAAATCTTGGATTTAGAAACATTATTCTAAACATGGATTATTGTTTCATGCAACATATAATCAAACATTCATTCCAACAAAACAAAGACAAAACATCAAAGACAAACAAATGGCCAAATTTGAAGCTTCAAGAATTAAAATACATTTTTAACAATCTCTTTTCAGAATATGTTTTCTCAGCCATATATTTTAATGCTGTAATTGATCAATTTTGTTATGACAATCTTCAGGATCCTTTTTTAGATGAATGCACAAACTATTTAGAAGCAACGCAACAGTTTTCTCTTAAATGAATCCAAATTTACTGATGCTGAAACCTTTTGCTAATTCTTTGTACTGTAACTCTGTAATAATAACTACAATCCTGAGAGTTATTGTTATAGTTCACTTTTTGTTTAGCTCAATTTGATCGCAGCTGCATTCAAGAATTTCTCTGCTCAGGTTAAATGCAAAGAAGTATTTTAAGTCGGCAGTGACGTTTTTATGCAGTGTTAAACTTAACCAGAAATTAAGCTAAGAAGCTTGACTCCAAACTGGACTTTGTTCCCACATAGTGTTTCAAAAGGAGAACAGACATCATCTTCTTTAATTTGGGCAATTTGAATTTTGAGAGTTGGGGAGAAAATTATTACTAGACCCCCTCTTTAATAATCTAAATGCTGATAAATGTTCCAATATTTTATGATTTAATAATCTGAAATTACCTTGTGTACCTTTGTACTCCTATGTATTCTTTTAATCTTTAAACCCTAAGAAATCAAACAAGGAGCCTTTATTTCTTTTCTTTTCCTAAAATGAAGGATTTTCTTTATCTTTATTTCGTTATAAAAATCCTAACCTTGGTTCCAAAACAAAACTCTTCAACGCCAATCTGTGTTCCCCAGAGTAGAAATTTTGAGTATTATTGCATTTCAAAGCCACAAAATGACTGGAACCCATTATTGGCTTAGATCTGTTTTAATAGGTAATCGGTCTACCTTTAATTAAATATTATAATTTATGGACCCAAAATCTATGGCTTACAGGCTTCAGGAGTCCAGGAACCACAGGTTGAGTACTACTGCATTGAACAATGATGTTAGCTCTCTGCAGAGATTGAAGAGAGGATTGGCTAAATATCCCCAAACCTGTTAGTGTATTATTTCTGCTTGGACAATAATCAGATTTAAAATTATTAGTTCACAGCCCCTAATTTACCTCAGATCATATTTGCTTCTAACCCAGTTCATAAGAAGCTTCAGACAAACATTATGCTAAAAAAAAAAAAAAAAACAAGAACAAAACAAAAACCAGATATGTTTTAAAATAAAGAAAAAGCATGCTTAAAAAATTTTGTACTGTGGTGGAAAATAACTCCACAGTTCTGAAGGCCTTTTCTATGCAGAGTCTTTTAGGGAACATGAGATTAGTTTAATTTTGTGTGGTACCACAGTCCAATCAGATTATTTCTTACCTTCAAAAAGAACCCAATTTTTTCCATTCTCATTTTAAAGGTTTGTTTTACCAAGGAAAATGTGTTTAACAAAACCAATTACTCTCAAAAGTTTTAAAAGTTTTAGCTGGTGATATCTTAGAAAACAAGTGTTTTAAGATTTCTATGCAACACAGAACTGATTAGGTTTCCTTTCCTTCCCCAAAGGGAGAAAAAAGAACCTGCAGAACCAAGCCTTTCATAGTTTTGTTTTTCAGGACCTGATATAAGGTACAGTGTAAATCAACACGCTGCAGAAATCAGAAGAGGGAAAGAAAAAAACTAATATAACCTCTTCCCAGCAGCTGCCGTGAAAAACAATGAATTTGTATCTTCCATAAGCGTCAGTTAGCACTTGCGGACAAAAACTGCACCCCACTGTAAGTACTGTGTCAGAGATTGTATGAAGACCATCTGCAGTAGAACTAAGCCTGTTTTAATGAGGTCTCTACCCATTAGTGCAACACTTTAGAGGAACAGAAAAACTTTCCCTGACTGTTTCACCCGAAGGAGAGACAGAATGAACATATCGACCACTCAGTCTTGGCTGCTCTTTGATACATTTAGCTGATAAAACAGAGTGTGTCGCTCCTGAATCTACAACAAAAGAAATTTCTTTACCCATCACCATCATAGAAAACATAGGCATTCTTTTAAAAGCAGGGTGCCTGGTAAAACTACGGAGGCACCTTCTAAGTGTAATATGGCCTCTGTAAGCAACCTATGTGAATCAGTATCATCATGCAACTGTGTGTGTGTTTGTGAAACCTCACGCTCCTTAAGAGACCCCTCCTCAACGCAAGTGACAGCCAGATCCAGCGTCCCGTCCTCCCCCCGTCAGTTACCGCTGTCAGGCCGCCGCAGTTTCTCTAGATCATTCATTCCTCCAGTGTCCCAACTTTCCACAATTATGGCAAGCATCGGAGGGGGACCACTGTCCCCTTCCCCAACCTCTGCCCCGGCGTCCCCGGCCTCGTCCTCGAGGAAAAGAACCACGTTGATTTGTACTGCAGTACAGGGTCAAGGCAGCATTATGCAAATCAGTCTCTCTTTTGTCCACTTTTTCTTCATCCTGTCTTTGATGACATCATCGCTGTGTAAAGCATGTCTTTTCAGCTCCTCAAAAGGCCCCCATGTCTCCAACCAACATAAAGAGTCTTAGTTTGTGCTGCGATCTCAGGGAGAAGTCCTTCCATAATATATCCACACAGCATCTTTTCCCAGGGGCCCAAAACAGTAAAGTCAGTGGGGCGCTCCATACCTGAATGTTTATTGAATGCTTCTTCCATCCGGTAAAGAAAATCAGCAACAGTCTCATCAGGACGTTGTTTAACTTACTCTTCTTCCTCTTTTTATCTTCTCCTCATTGTCTTCCACTGCGTAGCCATGTAAACTCATGAAAGCTAACAGGAGAGGAGAGGAAAGGTCCTTTGATGATCCCGGTCGCGGCTCATCTGTAGGCTGGTGCATAATCACACCTTCCGCTCCGCTGGGGCCGCTGTGCTCGGTGAGGTCAGCCTGCACTGCAGGTGGATGTGTGAGTTGACTCACGGGCTGATGCTGAAGCGGACTGGCGAGTTTTCTTGGCTGACTTGCGGGCAGATTTGCTGGTTGACCTGCTGCTGGAGGAGGATGGGAGTCTAGATCGAGGTCTGCCATCTGGAGGGCCCGCAACTCCGTCTGTAAAGATGGATATAGACAGGAGGGTGAAGCATCACTAGGTCTATATGGGGGTGGAAACGTGGGGTCATCAACGGCACGACCAGCATTGTTATGCCTGTTTCCCACGTCCCCGGACAAATCTTTTCCCCCTGCCATCTGTTTCAATTTGGACTTTCTTTCACTACGCATAGCCTCCGTAATCCATTCATTCCAACATTTTACCCATATTTCTCTCTGATCTTGTTTTTTAATACTTTTATTTTTTATTTTCTCCCAATCATCATCCATCAACTGTTTTATTTTATTCAACTGATTTACACTCAAACTTCCACCTTGTGGAAAACCAAACGTGTCCTCCCAAATTAAAGCACATTTAACACAATCATCTCCACTTTTTCCTTTCATTATTTTATAAATCGCAGAGTCTGGACAAGGAGGCACCCCTGATGCCTCAAGGTTCCGGAACCATTTCTTCTTTTTCCTTTTTACCCATTCAGCGGCACGTCTGCTGTCTGGCTTTTCTCCTTTATGAGGTGTAGAACACTGCAAAAAACCACCTGCAAAACCCTGTGTTTTGCTTTATCTTATTGTTGCCAATAAGAGCCTCCCTGTATTCCTTTACAGGGTGACCTGGCCCTCAGCTGATGTCCTCCCTCTCGCAACTCCGGAACCTAATTAATTAGTTAGGAGATGATGGTTAATGTGTAATAAAAATAATATACATTATATCATACAGAGCAACTTCTCACCCAGATATATTTGAAGACAAATAGTTCGGATCCAATCGGCCAGAAGGCAGGCATGAGGACTCCCCTCCGTAAAATGGAGGTGGACTGAGGACAACGTCTCCAGGCTGGCCAGGCGTCCATGTCCCTTCCTGCAGTTTCTTCTGGCACATTAGATCCTGTTCGTGATGCTAAAATTGTAGTGGAATTTTCTTATCAAAGTGGGAGAGAAAATTAACTAATTAAAAGAGAAAATCTGGACTTTGTCTTTATAAGTTTTATTCAAAGGCATTCAGCGTTTGAAGACCCTGTCACTGAGGTTAGTCAGTGAAGCAGAGCCCCGATCAACATTTACACACAGTATTTAAAGAGTGTGTGGGTGTTACCTCAACTTCAAAGAGTCTGTGCTTTATGGCCCTAGACCCTCCTCGGGTCAGAGGTAACAAAGTTATCTACGAGCAGACCATCTGCTCTTCCTGAGACACAACCCTCCAGGATGTGTTTTAACCATTAAACGTCTGATCATGGTTTTACAGACCAACTCCTCTAGGCTAACAAAACACAGAGGTCAGAGGGGAAAGAAGTTAGGGAAGTTCAGAGCATTAAAAATAATTTTCCACAACACCAACAAACAAGGACTTCTGTGTATTCTTCTGTGTCCACATAGTCTTCCAGTGTTTTGTCGAGTTGACCGAGAGTCGTTGTTGGAAGTTTGTGGACTTTATACTCTCAGGAGAGACTAAACAAAACAAACAAATAGACGAGAAACCAAATAAACTAAGCAGTAAACTAAGAACTGCACAAATGGGCCTGCATGTAGCTGCTGTTGGAAACCTTGTACATACTTTTCGGTAGCTTTGTGTGTGTGTGTGTGTGTGTGTGTGTGTGTGTGTTCACGTGAACAAATAAAAGTTGTGTCATGTCAGATGCCGTCTTCTCTCTCCTGAAGCAAAAAAGAAAAGAGTACAACGAACCCCTACGATGAAGGGAGCAGATGGATTTCTCAAGTTGCCTGCATATACCAGGTCAGAGGAGACCGTATTCTCTCCTGACTCCTTTGGAAGCTCCGATATTTTGGGTCTGTACTACTGTCTGTCTCTCTATATCTTCTACTCCACGTGCTCCTTACCCTCTTCATCGGGAGCACCGTCTCCGAGCAAGATTCTCGAATTGAGTACCTCACATGAAGAGACCGAAAAGGAAGGGGAGAGTGTTGTTGAGGCTTCGGGCAACTTACGACTTCCACAAGTTTTGCAGGACCAGGATGAAGTCAATGGATGGATGTCTCCCACGCTCATATCTTCAGTGAGAACCGCGTTACTTAATCTATTCAACGTGACCTGTGATAAATTCTGCCAAAAAAGCTGCAGCTGTTACACAAATCGCTCCGGCCCAAATCGACACCGATGCCTGGATGCTATGGATGAGGATTATTATCAATTCCACTATGGCCTGTCGTGCGTCGACTCCAAACTCTACATCTCATTCCCGCTATCCAGAATCTGCTGACACTACAAAGCCTAAAAGCAGAGGATCAGTGCGTGAAAATAATATTGGAGACGGTCTTGTATGAACTGAAATCTTTGTGTAGAATTCATGCAAAGATTCTAGAGATGTATGCAAGCAGTTGTTAAGTTTATCATATAAGAGAACTGTACTCTTTTGGAGAGCCTTATTATTATTAAAGTGAGTTAACCTTCTTGTGTATGCTGTCTTGTGACTGAGTAAATAAAACATATATCCTCTGAGTTTATGTCTTCACTGAAGCGGTGTCTGTAAGAGAAAGAGATGAGGGAAAAAAGAACGAATCCTGAAAAAGTTATGTTATAACCCATCACACCCTGGAAGGTTTTTTGTTGTCTCTATGTCTTTGTTTCTTGGAGGGGTGGGGGGACTGTCTCTCACCTCCTGTGATATCTACCTCGCTCTGTACAAGAACTGAGTAAGGACTGCGGGAGGGTTAACGAATGCTCAGGAATTCAGGAATGTATCCACCCTACTGGATGGTAACCCTAGCGAGAGGGAGTGTTTTAAAATCGCTTCCCAAAACACTAGGCATGAGGAAGAGCAAGCCCCAGGCAGGCATGTGAAAGAGTGTCACTGATAGTCTCCAGAGTGAAGAGTCAGCAGTGTTCCTCATCTGTGTTATCACAATGCCTCGCACCACGTATGTTTTGGTGACCTCGCATGTGAATAATAAACAGTAGACAGCAGAGGTTGTGCTCGACCCTTTGTTGAAACATGTGCACTTGTACACTGAACAGCACTAGTACACCCAGTTGGGAACACAGGCAGGTGGATGAGAACGCTCTCCTAATAGCCTCCAGAGTGGAGAGTGAGAGGTGCTCCAAGTGTGTGTCATCACATTGCCTTGTACCACGTATGTGTTATGATTTAGTCTTGTTCGGTTTTTGGTTTCGGCTTTTTTCCTTATTTGTTTTTCACAATTCAAGTTTTGAATCATGTTTCTGTTTATTTTCCTGGTCATGCTTTAGTTTTGTCGTCTTGTTCATGTTTTGTCAAGTTTGGTTTTCGCATCTGGTTATGCTTTTGCTTCATGTTTTTCTAGTTTCTGTTAGTTTGTGCTCAAGAGTCTCTGTTTTGCTCCAGCCACATTTTGTTCTGTTAATTCGGATCACCTGCACCTATTAATCTGTCTTCTTGTTACACCTGGTCACACTCCATAAATACACACCTGTTCTGTCATTCGGCCCAGAAACGTTTCTCAGATCATGTCTTGTTTTTGATCGTGCCATGCCTGTCTCACCTGCCCGTTTGTTGTTTTGTTCCTTCCTCCCGTTGAGAGTGAGTATTTTGTTATTAAACCTTTTTCACTTACCATCACACTGCCTGCTCGTCTGCATTCTGGGGTCCTATATCTCGCAAACCATAACAGTATGTCTGTGTGACCTTGTATGTGAATAAAAACACAGTAGCACACAGCCCTTGTGTATGACTTTTTTTTATTGAATTGTATACCGAACAGTATTAGTACACCCAGATGGGAAACGGGCACGTGGATGAGAACGGAACCCTAGATATGGGGGGAGGGGGGCGCTATGTTAAGATAAAAGAGCCACAGAGCATACAGGTGCTTATAGTTGACATGTGCACAGGGACAGTATATATATATATATAGTATGTCTGTAATTGTGTAGGTATGGAGAGCAGAGAGGCTAAAGGGACAATCTTCTCTTGTCCAATTTTGGTGAGCCTGTACAAATTGTAGCCTCAGTTTCCTGTTCTTAGCTGACAGGAGTGCCACCCGGTGTGGTCTTCTGCTGCTGTAGCCCATCCGCCAAAAAGTTCGACGTGTTGTGTGTTCAGAGATGCTCTTCTGCATGTCTTGGTTGTAACGAGTGATTATTTGAGTTACTGTTGCCTTTCTATCAACTCGAAACAGTCTGGCCATTCTCCTCTGTCCTGTGGCATCAACAAGGCATTTGCGCCCACAGAACTACCGCTCACTAGATATTTTCTCTTTTTCAGACCATTCTCTGTAAACACTAGAGATGGTAGTGCGTGAAAATCCCAGTAGATCAGTTTCTGAAATACTCGGACCAGCCCGTCTGGCACCAACAACCATGCCACGTTCAAAGTCACTTAAATCACCTTTCTTCCCCATTCTGATGCTCGGTTTGAACTGCAGCAGATCGTCTTGACCATGTCTACATTCTTAAATGCATTGAGTTGCTGCCATGTGATTGGCTGTTTAGAAATTTGCGTTAACGAGCAGTTGGACAGGTGTACCTAATAAAGTGGCCGGTGAGTGTATGTGTGCTGTACGTGAATAAACGAGACCAACACAGATACTGTATTTTTAAGTCTGGTTTATTTGATTTATTGTTTTTTTTTTTTTACTTATTTTATTTTTTGTCTTTTTTGTTGCACCCGGGCGAATCTTTTGTAACAGACACGCAGCCATGTACGAACACGATTTGCACGTGATGTGAAACTGTGTTTTGTCCGAGGACATAATCTCGACCTGGCACTTGGACGACAGTTTGCACAGCTCGTGGGTTAAAATCCTCTCCTTGTGCCGTTGCATATGGTGAACTTGACCAATATCTTTCTCATGTCAGGTCATCTGTATGCCTCGAGGCGCATGCTGTCAATTAAAAACACAGCGCTCGTCCCACTCCTTGTCACGAGCACGACCAGGTCCACTTGAAATATCACCTGTCGACACTCGCCGATGTCCTTGCGCACAGTGTGGCAGATCGTGTACTGGGTCTGACGGAAAGCCATGCTTAGTGTAACTACAAATAAGCAGATAAAAAATAAATACAAAATACAAATCAATAAAGAGTAAAGCACTGACTAAGGCCAATGACCAAAATGCGCTCGTATCAACCACCGTGTTTAGTATAATCATGCCTACGAGAGCGGGATTCAGGAGAGCCATCTAGTCTCGCTCACACATCATCCGATCCTATGAATCTGCACATGGTCATACACTCACTGTATCAGCGTGTCTCCTGACATATTATTGGCAAACAGGTCTCTGTAGAAGTTCTTGCATCTGATGCAATGATAGCTAACATCTGGAGGGTCTGAGAGCAAACGTTTTCTTTTGCCAAGTTGCGTGCGCATAGGCGTCAACCATTTTTTGGATTTGAATAATGCGATCCACTTTTGCATCAGAGCAGCATCGGCGCAGGAGTAGGGCATGATACATAGCACGGCGTCGGGGTACCTGACAATGTCTGAGCAAAACGCCTCTGGACTATCCACTTGTAGCATGATGATAGTGTGATACAGAACACCGGCCAGGTCTACCAGATTCCTTTCTCTCAGCTCGCTTTCGGTCACATGCAACGTACCGGAAAACGCCGCACACAGACCCACGTTCACTCCAATCACACACAGGATAGACAGCTGAAGTGCTTCTTGCGAGCGTCGGACACAGAGACGGCACCCTCCGACATGGCTTGTTCGAGCTTTTCCCTTAGCACAGAGGGTCTCGTAGACACAGCCCGGGTTCAGAAATATGTCCTGCTCAATCACCTTTCGACAAGCCTGTAGCTTGTCTCTTGCTGTGAGAAAGTGATACTGGCATTTGGTCGCCTCGAATGCCGGTATCATGTGTTCCGTGCAGTTGTTCATAAATGCAGCACTCGCTCTCTTCAGTCGAGCTCTGACGCCACGTAGCATTGCAAGTGCATCCTACAATCCTCTAAGCCACCGGATTGCAAAACACGGCTGTACATGCGTCCGGGCAGACAGTAGACCACCAACACCATAGAGTTCGCGTTGCATTTGTTCGAAGGCTGGTATGGGTGGGATAACAACTCCTCTTGGTCATGCTCATGAGTGTGCTGAAGCTCAGACTCTGGCTCTGCCGGTCCCGGATCTGGACTGGGATCGTGCTCGCAGATCAGGGAACCACTGAACATAGCCTTGACGCATTCGCTCTCGGCCTGGAGGTTCAGTGGATATCCATGGAAAGGTACTTTACAGGGCTTGCACTTGTAGCATTCCCGGCACTGGACGGGCTTCGTTGAGCCCCATGATCTCCTGTAGTCACGTCCTTAGAACTTCCACATAGCTGGTCTTGATGCTGGAGCTGTTCGCCCTTAGGCGGTCTAGTGTTTGCTTCCCAAAATACTTGTTCATGGAGGACTTTATGAGATGTCTCCACGGAAAGAAGCCAGATCCCATCTGTGACACAATGAGCTCGGATGCTCTACAGGCAAGCAGGTCTTGTACGGGAGAAAAGGTGGTACATGCATGATTTCCTGCCTTTGCCAGCTCTTAGCCAGCGGGTCCTGTCTGTGCTCACGTGGCCAGCTTGTATTTCAGCTGCGGGATCTGGACTGAGTGAATGCTTTGCACGAACCTGCTGGATGTGTCCCCTCTTCCGTGAACCACTGTGAATGTTTGTGAACCGTGAATGTTTAGCGTAGTCCTGCATCGATGGAAAAGGGCCAAGACGGGATTGAGAACTTTGGCGAGTCCAGCATATAGCTGCAAGTCCAACAGGTTGTACATGAGCATGGCAAAGAGGTCTTGCCTCAACTTCATGCTAGGTCCCTGGTTCGGCAACTCTGTACAGGTCAATGATGTTTAGACCGAAGCCGTTTATCTTGAAGGGTCACAGCTTGGCCTTGTCCTTGTTCAATTTCTCTACATGGGCAGATATAGGTTGTGAGTTGTGCTCCGTGCCGGCCTTGCGGACCAGCAGAGCCATGCTTTCGAGCATTTGCCTGTACATTTCTAGGTGACAAACCGTCTCGAACTTGAAACAGTGGGAGCTCTTTTTGGATGGGGGGACACCCCGCACAAACAGCTTGTTCCAGTCGCAGAGAAGCCGAATACAGCGTCGTTGAGTCTCTGAGTCCAGATCTCTGGAATACTCAAATTTGGGGTAGAAGTACACCCGCTGCTTTAGAACCCTGAGGTTGAACGTGTTGTACACATACATGAGGTCGATCTGTTGTTCGCATAGCAGAGCTATGGTCTTTTCGAGCAGCGTGTGTTCTCCGGAGCAAGGAAAGAATGCGATCCTGGTCACATCCTCTATGTTGACACCCCGTGCAAGATCGCGGTCCATTGCGGGATAGGGATCGCTCACAGCTTTCCGTTTGTTTTACAGCACCAGCAGGATCTTCCGACGGTTTTGTGGGGAGAGCTTGGGCACGTGCATGTTGAGGATCACCAGAGATATGCTTGTGATCTCGTGCCGCTCTCCAGGCATGTCCACCGCCAGAGTTGGTATGTGCACTTGCTTCCGTTGCTTGGTCTCGTTCAACGTGTGGATCAGAGTTTCTCTGTGCAATGCCATCTCAACCAAGAGCCCCTCCGTGCAGTAGGGAACCTTGTAAGCAAAGGAGTCTCGCCACTAGGTTTTGTCTCGAAACGCACTTTCAAACAGCCCTGTAGAAGTACTGTAGGTGCATGGAGTCAAATCGTCTGGCTTCCGTCTCTGACTTTTCGTGGTCCTAGATCAGCTCTGACACCCCCAGGACCCCATTCAGCTTGCCCCTAGACACGAAATAGATTCTCCCAAACATCATGTTGCATAGAGCGCTGGCTACGAGGGACGGAGGGAGAAGCAGGTACAACAAAGTAAAACACCGCCCTCCGGCTCCCAAGGAGAACAGACATAAAAGTCAAGCACCTAAAATGCCTTTAGCGGAAGGAGAGCCGAGATCAAAGAAAAGCAAAAAAGGACTGAAAGGCTGAGTTTGGTACTCAAAGCTTACACAGAGAGGTTGAGAAGAGGGTCACTGAGTCATGTACTGGCTATGTACAAAGACAGTTTCATAGATGTGTTGTGTGATATATGTGATTGTGACAAATGTCATGATTTGTGGGTGTTTTTGGGTTCTTCTTATTATAATTATTATTACAATTATTATTATTATTATTATTATTCTTGATAGGTTTTGAATCATGCTTCTGTTATTTTCCTAGTCATGCTTTAGATTTTGTCTTCTAGTTCATGTTTTGTCAAGTTAGGTTTTTGGATCTGGTTATGCTTTAGTTTAATGTTTTTTTAGTTATGTTTCTATTAGTTTGTATCCTTGAATTTCTGTTTTGCTCCAATCACATTGTGTTCTCTCCTGTCTGTCAAATAACTTAATTCGTTTCACCTGCACCTAGCATTCCATCTCCTCGTTTCACCTGGTTCTTGTTTTATATATACACATCTGTTCTGTTCATTCCTGGCGGAAACATTTTGGATCATTCATCTCTATTCATGTCATGTCCTTTACTCATGCAAAGCCTGTCTTCCAGCCTGCCCATGTCTGTTTTCCCACTGAAGTAAGTTTTGTTTATTAAACCTTTACTTACCGTCATGCTGCCTGCTCGTCTGCATTACTGGGTCCTCCACTACACATACCCTGACAACAAAACCACATGTCCAGCGATTCTGCTGAGTTTATGGTACTGTGTGTGTGTGTGTGTGTGTGTGTGTGTGTGTGTATGTCCGTTCCACAAAAAACATTGGAAGCAAATAAAGATGTATGTGATACAAAACATGGATGTGTCCAAACTGTCTTGTGTGATGTTATAATAACTCATTCATGCTGTGTAACCCTGTCTAAGAATTAACAGCTTCAACACGTGTGCATATGTACAAGTGGTCCTTTATTGCATACCAAATGAAACAACAATCGTATCCCTCTCCCTGCTTCTGAGATCTTTATATATATATAAAAAAAACACATCATCGCATCTCGTTGGCCAATGGGGAGAATGAATGAAAGTCCACGTGGGATTTTTTTCTCCAGAATGATGCACTTCAGATGCCAGTAACCGTGTCTCGGTCCCAACTTAAAAAGCAATGGTGGGCCGTCTCATACTCTGTTATATAGTTGACTGTGGTATCAGAGCTGCGACGCCCCCATCCTATCAGCCGCGGTGCCCACTGGGATTTGTAGCAGCGAACTGTCTTGGGATACAAAATGGCCGATGACGCCGGTTGGCATACTGGCGTCCAGCAACTTACAAATGGTCCAATATTCAGCAAAACATGGTCCAAGAGTATGCGACACAGACACGAAGTAGCAAATGCGAACGACAAAGCAGTGTACACACGTATGAAATGGAGAATGTTGCAAGAGGACAAGGAGATCAGAGACACAGAAAGAGCTCGAGACAAGACACGGCGAGAGAAGGAGAAGCAGCAAGAAACCCCAGGGAGTCAAATACCCATTGCGAACCATCTACACATGGAGTTAATGACCCTCAGTGGGTCGGCCGATGTGTGAGGGCCAAGTGTTGTTTCAGAGATGATGGTCGGGGGCATATGGCTGTCACAGGCACAGCTGCCAGCATGAGTGCAATGGCTCCGACTGCCACTTGACACGAACCATGCTTTTGTGCAATGGTTGCGAGCCCGAGCTGTTGAAGTCATCCTATCCAGCGGAGACTCTCTTGCTTTTTCGCAAACCTGAGTTCGAGTTCAGAACACTGTACTCCTGGTAAGGGTGAGGTGATGGTGTAGAGATGGGCTACGGACCCTTGGGAAGCCAGCGTGGTGTGTTGGCTGCATACACGGATGCGTGCGAGGGATATCGGATATTGAAGGCCTGTCGACTGGTAGCGATCGCGTTGTTTTCCATTATGCTATCCAGAGGCTTCGCAGAGCGTTACCACATCCTGGAGACGACCGGCGATTCAACTGCTGCGGCTTGTAACCCACGAGGCATGTGCACGGATGACGTCTTTTGGTTGGCAGATCTGATCTTGTCCCGCACCACGTTCCACTTGCCCTGTTCCACCGACATGGTATCGGTCATGTAGGAGGCCACGCTCAAAACTGCAGTGGCCATCGTGAGCCTTTTTGACTTGCGCAATGAAAAGATCAAGCGGTTCATGAAAAGGGTAGCCTGCAAGTACAACAGGAGGCACGGAATGCAGGTGGACTTCTACGCCATGGTCGTGATGCTCACCTTGTGCATGTTCCCACATTTAAAGCATCAGAGTCTTAACAACATTTGCGACAGAACACTGGTGCTGATGTGCTTTGACAAGTCACACCGGACACAGAGAGTGGTCCAATCTGGCGATTCACATCCACATCCACCTGCACTTGCGTGCAAATCGATCCCAGTTCACAAAAAGGGTGTGTTACAACGACCAACTGTTGAATGCGCTGCCACATATAGTGGGGGTGACCTTGGATATGTACATGGAGAATGCCACCTATGCAGAAAGCGAACCTTCTGTCGCGCAGCTGCTCTGTCGACAGAGGATCGAGTCCTGTCGACAGACCCCTCATCCATAGAAAGGTCCCAGAGAGAGAGCAGGCGAAAGCGCAGGGTACGAAAATGAAACACGCCATGCACTGGGAATTTCAACGAGACGCACGAATCTGACAGACTCCTAGCCTTGTCCAGGATAGAAGGCACATGAGCCATGGCCTTTGAGTCCACTTTTCCGCTTGGGGTGTAACTCGTTCCGAATTTTGTTGGGGTCTGTGCATTTTCTTTGTATACATTGGTGTTTCTGTCATTTTGTATGTACTTCTTTTTTTAACTTTGGTGTCGTTTCTTTCTTTTACATTCCTTTTTCTGTAATTCTCTACCTATATTGCACATTGCTGTGTTTTGTGTACCTTGTGGAGATGGAAAGTATAAAACAAAAGACGAGAATAAAACAAAAAAGAGTCACACAACATAGTGTCCGAGTCTGCTCTTTTTTATTCACATATATTTAGAAAACTGGCCTAGTCGTGTACACATACAAGCACACAAAGAGGTAGAATCAGGGTGAGCCTGTTCCTCGGATGACCGCTGTAACAGTACGATTCTCATGCATATGATGTTCTTTGGGTGTCTTTGCACCCCTCTTCGCTCGGATGTGAGCCGTCTTCTGCTGCATACACCCGGGTCTCGTCCACTTGACGTCGGGAAGGCCGTTTCGCTTTTGCGACTCTGCATGCTGGCCTTTGCTGGCTCCTCTTCTTTCTGCGTATTCTCGAAGTAGCTATTCACATCTCTCATCCGCCACAGTCGCACGTTTGGCATTGTGCCATTCCAACACATGCCGCGTTCACAGCAGGTTGGCCATGCGTGTGATGGGACCATGTCTGAACCGTGTCACGTCGTCATACGACTGCTCAGGTCCGACTCTTGCGGGGCCATCTACAAAGTCTTTCCTGAGCGCTATCCCGCAAGGCAAGCACTTCCAAAATCTGCAACAAGTGCATACACGGAAGGCCATGGAATCCTCGGACCCCCTATCTCTCCAGAGGATGCTCCTGGACCTGGAGGGTCTGAATCCGACAACTTGGCTTTGGTCGAGCACGTAGATCCCATCACTACCCATGTCTGAGGGCGAGTCGCCCATTTTCACATAGCCGTGATCCAGTTCTCGAAGGGTGCAATGGGCCAATATGTGTCAGAACAACCAGACCAGGGACGCAACCTTTTTGTTGTACTTGCTCGGACGAACGGTCCTTTTCAACAGCGACTCTAGGCTCTTGTCTTGAGGCAGGGTGATCATAGAGACCGTGTTCGCCCCAGGTACATTCTGAACCAAGTCAAATGAGGTTTCCACGGGGAAGCCGGTGGATATCAAGTGTTTGAATAACAGAACCCTCTCCATGATCAGAGCGTGCCTTTGAGCATACTTGCCCATGGGGCCTATCATCACCATGCACACATAAGACAGCAGCATGTCATTCTTACTTGTGGACACATCTGAGGTCCGTTTGTAGCTCTGTCGGTTTGAAGCGAGCTCCGGTCGCATTGCGATCTGCTACAGGGTATCCTCGCGAGAGCACGGTGAGTCTCTCTGCGCTCCTGTTCAGGGAGCTGTAGAATTGATAAAGAGAGGATATGTGCTTAAGCAGTGAGGCGCCTGTAACTCTCGGAGGCTCTTGGAGTGAGCTCTCAGTTGACATGCCATCTCCCTTCCCAGAGTCTTCTGTTTGAGGATCTCATCTTGGGTCTTCAGCGCTTCCAGTTGTTCAAGAACCGTAAGCGCTGGGGACCCTGAGCCCTGCTGCTTCCCTCTCTTGGCCACCCCTCACAGGAACATGTCTAAGCCGGGGCTGATCCTCGCCATCCCTTTGTGTTCGGAGAGTCCCCGTGGCTGCACAAAATCCCACGTGTCTCCCTCTTGGTCGGGAGTGGTGAAATGCTCATGTCCAAGCATGAAATGACAACAGGAAAATCCCCTCCGAATTTCTTCCAAGTCTCTAGAGTGATCTCGACCTCGAAGTAATACTCGGGACACTCTTTGGTGTCTACAGCTAGCCGGGAAAGAACTGGGTAAAGGAGCATGAGAGCGAAGAAGTCCTGCAGCGCATCCAAGCTATCAAGAGACTTTTTGTGAGAACAGATCACAAAGTCTCTGTTCAGCCTGTCGTAATTGCCGGACACGGTCTCTTGAGGCACGCTGGGTGTCACGTAGGATAGCATCGGCTCCCGAAAGGACCCGGCTTGTGAGCGCAAGTGATCTTTTGAAGTCGACCCTGTGTGTGTGCATTAATTATTATTATGTTCATAAACAGTGAGGGAAATAAAATGTATAACCTGTGTGAGTATAAGACATTGTGGCCTGCAGAAGTGCTGTTGCACAAACTTGGCCTTGAGTTTGATGAAGTAGAGAAATACTGAAGAACTGTAATGGTGGGAAAAGAATGCGAGAAGATTAACTGGCCAAGCACTCGCTTCTCATATCAGCAGAAAAGCAGAATCCAGGTGCAGGACAATAGCTGTCCAAATATGGTAAGCCGGAAGAGTCTGTATGAAACCATATGTGTGAAAAAAACTGTAAACAGGGGCTGTTCATTTTCATGTGTGTTTCAATAAAAGCAATGGCCCCAGTGAGAAGCTCTGAAGTTGTCTCGGTGTGTGGTCAGATCACATGACAGAGAGCTTCCCCTGGCAAGGTATTTGAATAACATACAGCTGTCTCCGTGTGATTTATTCTAATGTCTTGTGAATTCTTTCAGCTTACGGTGAATAAACGAACACGCAGAACACCCCTTGGGGGGGGGTGCTTCAACAACCCCTATCACCTACGATGACATACCCGGACTCTACGGAAACGCGGCACCAGGAAAGGTCAAGCATTTGCTTAAAGGCACGGAGTGGAGTCCGCAAAGCTTGGTGTTGGATAACACAAAATTACGAGTTCCCAGAGAAGCCATGACATACCCCCAGCGCCGTGACCTCAGTGAGACGCAAGTGTAGGATCCACACAGCGGTAGACGTGTTGAGACGCATTTCCCCTTCATGCGAGGCGAGGGCCAATGAGCCCAAAAACATTGTGCATGTGTTGGTGTCGTGCTTTCCGAGAGTTGTGAACTCGGGGTTTAGTGATCTCACATGCGAGGTTCCCAGCTCGAGCCTGTTCTCAGGACACATATGGCCCATATTCGTGAACCCCACGAGAGCGTGTTACCAGCTATTCAGATCTCTAGCCCTCCCTGTTCGACCTAGTTCCGTGTACACGCTCGTGCTGGAACACTTCATGTCAACGAGTACCGGCGGAACCATTTTAGTCAGCCTCGATCATCAAATGAGGTTCTTCAGAGATCCAGTAGATTCCCTTGTCCCTTGTCTTGTTCTTTGTTCTTCTTGTACTCACTCTGGAATAACAAAGCAGAAATGTAGAAAATCTGTCAAACTTGACATCACTGATAATCAATGGTTTGTCAAATGTAACTGAAATAATTCTAGTCAATCAATTGGGAATTCCCCAAGTGGACATCAACAGAGCTATACTGCGGTAGCATGGCCTGAAGGCATTTCCTGTTAATCATTGACTTGTTGAAAAACAATATGATCATTCTGAAGTGGGGAAAATAGAAAACAATATACAGAAAGGAATGGGAGGCTGATGGAGCAAAAATTGTGGATTGCCCATTGTCAAAATAAGGTGAGATCTTTCCATGTAATCCATGCAACATTCATTAACTGCTCACAGTTACATCTATAAAAATTACAATAAATATCCTTTTGTGTAATCCATGCAACAACTATTAAAATACACAGTTGAAGCAGTAGAGAGTGAAACAAGCATATTCTCATATTCGGGGACTGAGAGACTGGAGTGGCCTGTGTGGAGTCACATATTAACTGTCTTATCTTTTGCAGAAGTAGAAAAAACAAGTGTAACCAAGGAAATGATGTAAGATGATTTCTCATTAAATGAAATGAGTAATCTTTGATTATCAAGTTAAAAGACATGATTGAGAACTGATAATTAAAATAAAAAACATTAACGTTTAAAATTCTCAATCAACTATATATGAAAGAGATATAATGTTGATCAGTTGTGATGTGTGAATAAAAAGTGATGGTTTTATAACTGTGTTTAAAAGTAAATGCAGAAAGCTGAGAATGGAATGTGTAATATTGTGTAAAGTTTAAGACTGAGCCGATTAGGGAATGAGCAGCCGTTAACAGAAGTAACTGTCGAGGAGTGGATGATTGATGTGGGCTACTCGGTTGTCCTGACCTCCAGTTGAAGAAGGGCAAAACTTCTGGATGCAGGCTGTCAGATGTTAGGTGTGTCATTTCCCGACACCAGCTTAAACAGAACTTTCAGTAAACCTGCTTAGTAAGATCTTTCAGGTTTAGGGAAGTCCGGACCCGTTGGATGGAGAGCTGGATTGAGCAGTCCCCTTAGAAATAGGGAAGTAAGAGGGAGGGGTTAGTTCATTGGACGAAAGGTGGCGCCTGAACAGGGACCCTGACAGAGATAAAGGGGCCCCCGAGGAAGAATGCTAAGCAGAAGGACATCTCTTTCTGAGCACCCTGGACTGACAGCCTGAAAGGGAATAGGTTGTCTTTGACCGATAAGGCCGTCAGTCACAACCCTCGCAGTAACTGCATAGCGTGCAGGTGAGGATAGGGCTTTATTGAGGGTAGACTGACCAGACCCAGACAGTAAAGCTAGTAGCCAAATAGTCTGAACCCATCCCTACTTGAAGGTACCTCGAGAGGCTTTGGAGACTGACAACAGAACTACCGACATCAACACAATTAGAGCTAGAGCGCTTAACTACTGAGGTACTGCTAGGTGGGGACGGATATTCAACATGGACTTCATCAGTAAAGAAAATGTTCCTCAGTTTCAACCAAGAGCAATCAGAAGAAGCAATAGAAAGTCAGCTAACAAACCACCTCCAAATCGATGAAGTATACTATTGTTCAGAGATAAAACATGGATTTAGACTGATCGTGATACCATGCCCCAAGGCAGTCCAGAGGAAGGAAGACATTAGTCGATGGTTACAGTGGTGGACAGGGTTCCTTGAACTGTGGGGACTGGGGAAACTGGTGTCACTGTACAGTCCATCCGAAAAATATGACTCGATTGTCAAGATGGTTGCCAGTGAGTCTGGACTGAACGGGTACCTCACAAACCCCAATGTTAGAGCCACTGCAAGGTTGAAAGATTATGAACTAGAGACCAGAAAGATGACCCAGTTCAAAGAAAAGATCCGAGCCATCCAAGATGACGAAAAAGAGAGTTTGCTTGAAGAGTACTGTGAGGATGGGAGACCGGAGCAAAGAAAAGACCATAGAGCTGACCCAAAGATACCAACTTATGACTTAACGGTAGAAACAGAGAGTGAAGAAGAAGGCATCGAATCATCCACCTGTTCGACAGTATCCCCTGGTACTGGTACTGGTGCCATCGAAGAAATTGATAAAATAGAAAAAGAATTGAGTGCTCTAGGAATCATCAGAGAATAGCTAAATCCCATCACCAACTGTCCCATTCAAGCGGTAAAGAAACCAGAGTCAGCAGGAGGAGGCTGGAGGCCAGTAATCAACTTCAAGGCCCTCAATCGAAGAACCATAGCAAACAGAGCCAGCCTAATCAATCCCCAAGGAGCATTGAAGACACTAAGGGTCAAGAAATATAAATCCTGCATCGATTTTGCAAATTGATTTTTCTCCCTCAGACTCGCAAAGCAATCACAAGGCAAGACAGCATTTACACACAAAGGCAAGAGTTATGTGTGGCAAAGGTTACCTCAGGGGTACAAGAACTTCCCTAATGTGTTCCAGTCAGCTGAGATGGAAGTTTTGGGTGACCTAGGAGCAACAGTGTACATAGGTGATGTGTTCATTGCAGACGACACCGAAGAGTAGCGCCTAGAGAGACTGCAAACAGTGGTGGAGAGAATCACAGCAGCAGGTCTGAAGCTGAATCTCAAGAAATGCCACTTTGGACAGTTTCAGGTGAACTACCTAGGATTCCAAGTGACAACAGATTTGGGGCTCTCAGAAGGGTATCGAGAGAATGGGGAAGATGGGAAGACATCCTGCGGGACCCCGACCTTGAGATCAGCCCAGCACAACCAGCCAGAAAGAAAAAACCTTTAGAAAAGCCAGAAGAGTGGGTCCTATACACTGATGGGTCGAAGAAAGGACTGGATCAGATGGCCTACTTGGGGTTTATTCTCAAACAGCACAGTCAAGAGAGGTGCCGCCAGAAAGGTAAAACTCCTGGCAGTGCTCTGGCAGGAGAAGTGACAGCAGTGCTGGAGGAATGTTGGAGTTGATTAAGAGAAGAATCAAAAGAGCAAAGATAATTACAGACAGCCACTACTGTGCACAAGCTTGAAGTGGAGCACCAGAAGGCTCATACCCGAGAAGGGGCTCACTAGCGTGGAAACGATGAGGTGGATCGCTATGTTCAACAGAGAAAAGTTGTCTTTGTTGGGATCAAGAAGTGGGACAGAACGCCACAAGGAGGGGCGGTCCCTGAAAAGTACGTGGATGAGGTGGTACGGAGCGTGCATGAGGCCTTAGGACAGGCAGGCATGCTGCCTACCCATAAGGAATTGGAAGAGCAGGAGCTCTGGATCCCTATGAAACACATCCGTTGCGTATTACGGGACTGTGAAGTATGTGGTCAATACAACGCAGGGCGCCGTGGACTGTGACTGGAAGGTCTGACCATTAAGAACACCATCCCCTGGGGCTCAGTGTGCATGGATGTCGTGGGCCCCATGGGGATAACAGTGAAAAAAGGAAAGAAATACCTCCTGGTGCTAGTAGACTCAATGTCAGTGTATGTTACTGTAAGAGCAGCAAGGAGAGCCAGCAGCAGCAATGTCGTTGCCATGCTGGGGCAAGTCTGTAGTTCCCTTGGGGTGCCTAACGAACTGCGAACAGACAATGGGACTCATTTTCGCAATGCACAGGTTGATCACTGGTGCCAGAGATTTGGGGTAATGAGAATTTACTCTCCACCATACACTCCCCAAGCAAACGGAGTGGTGGAACGCACCATAGGTCTGGTGAAAAACTGGATAATGCTAATTCTTGTGACTGGAGTACCAAATCTGTAGAAATAGGACAAGCACTGAATGACAGACATCGAGTCAGTAGACCGTCCCTTGCAGCAGAACTCAACCAACGACCATTCTCTTCAGAAGAAGTGGGGCGGAGTTCCAATGAGAAAACAGGGAAGCCAACGCCTAAGGTGCCATTCCGTGAGGGACAACAAGTATGGGTGAGAGCACAAGATCACCCTGTGTCGACAGCATTGAAACCCAAGCACGACACCACTGACATTGTGAAGCAAGTATTAGATTGTAACACAGTGTTGTTACAGAAGAGAGGGATCCAAGGAGTTGAACAGCTCAAGCCAATTCTCACCTAAGGATAACCAGAAACCGGAGAGATTGCCAGCGAACCAAGCATCATGCCACCCTACATCAGACTGACCACTGTATATGGGGTGGTTGCCATTCGAAGAACCATTTCAGGGCTTTGGGCAGGAAGAGCCTTGAAAAAATAGGAACTTGCTAAAAAAGGATTCCTGCCAACGGAAGATTAAATGTTGTGGTGGTGAGAGGTCAAGAACTGTTGCGCAATCTGCATGGCTCCAAGTCAGCTCAAGGTCCGCTGGGAAGAGCCAGGATGAGAGAAACCACTACATCACAACACCGGTGGCGACGAGTTAGACCAACTGCCCTACAAGCCCGTCAAGGTAACTGACATCTTCATTTGTGGGGGGTGACGAATAACCACTATCCCCAGAGTGGTCTTTGTGACCCAGTGGGATCTGCGTGAGGAAAGGCCAAGAGAGTGTACCTGCCCGTGGGACCGTATAAGTACTGTGACTCTTGCGGACCCCAGACAAGATTAGGATGGTTGATGCAGGTGGTTCAAGCAGAAGGGTGGCAAGTAAAGCGATTTTATGATCCACTCAGATCATTTAAACCGCATCCTAATAAAGGGGGGAATTTGTTGAGTGCCCAGCTGAAAAGTTTGAGATTTATGCAAATAAGTTTGACTTCAATGTATTTAGTGTATTCTTGGCTTTCATTAGCAATGTATCTTTCAAATCCTGCACCGACTCATCAGCCGTACAATTCGCTGCAATTCGATGCACCCTGACCCGGAGTGGCACTGTGACTGGACCTGTCGACCCTTGGTACAGTTTAAAGGCTAAGGTTATTGGGACCCTGAAGTCATCCACAGGGCTCCTTCAAGAGTCGTGAGTTGCCCAGCATGGTTTCCCTGTTGGGAATTTTGGGGAAAATATCAATTAAATTGTGATGAGAATGTGTCCACTAAACCAGACGCATCCCAGTAGACCAGCAACCACACCGAATGGGGCCTTGTAATCCCCGCAAGATGACCCAATGCCACAGCGCAGATTCACACACGCACCACTGACACTCCTAGGCCTAAAGACTCTTTGTCAACCAAGAATCGTACAAATTACCTGTTGGCTTTTCGGAATCGAGAAGCCCTGCAGGAATGTATTAATACCAAGCTCAGATATTTGCCCAGCTGTTTTTGGAACTTATTCACTCAATGCCGCACTCAGAACTATCTGCCCTTAGCCCCTCTTTACTCTCATCGAGTATATCTCTCCTTCATAACCTCCTGGTCAAAAACCATCTGGACCGAACACAAAGAATGGCTGAACACGACGTTTTCATGGGTGTGGAAGGCTTATGGGGTTCCCCACTTCAAGGTAGACTTCCCAGAGGGTGAAAGCCAAACACATGAAGGTTTGAAAGGACCTTATTATGCAGATATGTATGTTCAAAAACTACCTAAACCAGATGAACTGTTGAATGTAACGGCAAGAGATTTTCATACAATTGACCAGTGTGTGGCACAACAAGTTTTTGACAGTCTTAACAACTCTGTGTGATCAAGCAATGGAGCGTCCCCCCAATGTGACCTGTGGCAAGCTGACATTTCAGTCATGTCAACATGGCGATATGACTGCTCTGTCCTAAATAAAATCAATACAGCAAAAATGCTCCTGCAGGCCTGAACAGAAGGACACAGCAGAGATAGGTCCCAACCTGGTGGGGATTGCAGGAGTATGAAGTTAAAGAATGGGTCATTCCCTGTTTGTCTCAGACTGATAACTACTGGGTCAAATACCAATATTTAGCAACGGTTTACTCCAAAGAGCGAGACATTTGGCCGCAACCCTTATATAGGCCAGAAAGATTTGTTCACCCAAGACCCTGGCGTATGGCGTGTAACACTGCCCGTACTCAGTGCACCATAGGCCTTGCCCACAGACTCTGTCAAGAGCTCACAGGATGGACTGAATTATGCCAATCCCATTATGATAACAAGTACAACACCTATGCACATGAAGTTGTGTGGAAGAAAATTGGAGTATGGAGAAGATCTCTTGGTGGAGGCTTGACCTGTGCTGAAGCCGTACTTTATTACTTTTTTCATTATTTAAATTCATCCACTTTTACCATACAGTAAATACTGATTAATTGTCGGACATTGAAAGTTCCATATCCTCTAATCCTGGTCCTTAACACTGCCCAGGCTTTAGTTTTATCATTTATTATTTTAAATCAGGGGTCCTACATGTTTTACATCTTTCTCTGCTTTAACACACCTGATTCATGTGATTGCAGTTCAACAAAAGCCTGTTGATCAGCCATCAAGGATAATCAGGTGTGCTAAAGCAGGGAAAACTTCTAACAAAACATACAGGAGACTGGCGCCTCTTCAACTTCAAGCTCAAGAAACGCACATTTAACAATTCTCAGTTTATGCAGTTCTAGCCTCATTGACTTTGTTACTGACTACTTTATTTTTATGAGGAACTCTCATACTTCCAAACTGACTAGACAAACCGCGCTCAGCCTGAAAGTCTGTTCACATATTACAACAATAAATGAACAAAACAACTAATTAGCTCTGAAAATGTGAACTAAAGATCATCAATCAACTCTAAAACATCTGTCTTTGGACGAAACCTTGTTGACACACTCCCCCTCACTCAGCTCCAGTTAATGATGGAGCACGTTGTCGTTCTGTCCGTCCATAAAAGCTCGATTTATTTTCATTTTGGTCCTCACCTTTAGTAAAACAAAACACATCCAAGCCCATTTTGGGTTTTTTACCGGGTCACAGCGAATGTTGACAACACTACTAACCCTCAAATTCCACATCCTCCATTACTGCTTCAATCCGTTCACGTGTAAGCGACGAGCAACTCCGTCGTTATGTGAATTAATGAGAACGGCTCTACGTTCTCTGGGGCAACTCCGAACGTCACCTTCAACGGACCCGCTCTCTGTAACGTCTCCTACCACAAAACAAACCATCAATTCAGTTTATTTATATTTCACCAATTCACAACATGTTATCTCAAGGCTCTTCACAACAGTCAGGTTCATACATTCCAATTAATCCTATTCATTGAACAGTTCAGTCAGATTCAGTTATTTATTCAAATTGGACAAAAGGTTTTTCTATCTAAGGAAACCCAGCAGATCGCGTCGAGTCAGAGATTTGCAGCATTCACTCCTCCTGGATGAGCATGTAGAGACAGTGGACAGTCACTGGCATTGACTTTGAAGCAATCCCTCATACTGAGCATTTATGTAGCGACTGTGGAGAGGAAAAACTCCCTTTTAACAGGAAGAAACCTCCAGCAGAACCAGGCTCCGTGTGAGCGGCCATCTGCCACGACCGACTGGAGGTTTGAGAGAACAGAGCAGAGACACAAAGAGAACAAAGAAGCACTGATCCAGGAGTACTTTCTATGGGAAGGAAAAGTAAATGTTAATGGATGTAGCTCCTTTAGTCGTTTCATCTAGAAAGAAAGAACAGATAAACTTTGCGCCAGTTTTCAAGGATAGAGTCTGAAAGAGAGCACATAGAGTTAGTTACAGTAAAAGCTCAGTCAATTGCTATATCTAAGAGAGAGAAAGGGTTAAACACTGAAAGACAGGGCCAAGTGGATCATCTGTAGCAGGTGAGCATTAAGTTGTTGCCAGCAGAAGCTTGGACGATGCCCCTCTCCAGAAAGGTGTCACAGGTAGACACAGAGCCAGGCCAGGTGTAGCTTCTAGGAATAGAAAGAGAGAGAACATAAAGTTAAAAGCTGAAATAACAGCAAATTATGCAAAATTGGAGAGTAGTGTGAGAATGTAGCGAAGAGGGTGAAAGTGATCATTATGTCCTCCGGCAAATAATGCAAAATTGGAGAGTAGGGCAAGGACAGCCAATCCCAGGGCAGCGAGTTTAGCTCCTTCACTCTGTCACACGGTTTAAGGCATACACTAGAAACTCCGGTATTTATATTGCATATTTCACATTATAATTTCTAGATGAAACAAAGCCTAATTTTACTGATTTATAACAACTAAATGCACGTGCTAGCTTCAGAACACGACAGCATATTATGTATTCCCATGCCAAAAATAAAACAAATATAAAAAATTCTTACCTTGATGGAAAAGGCGTGCTATAGTCAACAAAATCACTGAAAGTTGAGAAAAACCAGCAAGTTTGCTCTTTGTTCTCCAAACGGTTGTTTGAATACTGTGAACCTACGAGATGTTCACTCAAAGCTAGTCTGTGAAAGACTGAGGTTTTTCCAGCGCACAAGACAAAACAAACCGTCAGCCATCCAATAGTTCTGAAAGAAAACACCAAGTGAATCCATACAATCAATAAGCTTGCAGAACCTCCAATCAAATTTTAGATGGACCAATCACTTCGCTGGCAGTAAAGTCAAACTTTGTAAAATCAAACTAAACAGGATATTTCACAATAAAAGTTCATTTTAACAGGAAGGTGGTTAAAACGGCGAACTTCTAAACAATTTCTTTTATATGGTTTTTTCATTTAAAACCAGTCATTAATACAAGTGGAAACAAACCAAAAACAAAACATCTTTGATTTATTTTCCATATAATATTCCCTTTTAATATAACTGCATCAAAATTAAAATATATATTTTAACAAAACAATAATTTACTCCTAATAATGTATTTAATGTTGCCAATTATATTATCCTGCTATACAGCCCTTACTCTAAAACCTTATTTTAACACATGTCTCCCATGAAGTTTCAAAGTAAAAATTTAACCACCTTCATTATTTAAATTGTACATTAAGTAATCGATTTCTCCAAGAATACATTTTCATCAACATGTCTTTGCACATTTCCAGTGAATGAATAAATTAAAAAATTGTTCTTAAAGCATTGGTACTTAATCACTTACAGCATGGATGTCTTAAAGTGATTCAAATTTATATTACTTACGTCCTTGCTGCTACATCAACACTAAAATAAGTAAAAGTAATTTTTAATATGGCTCTTTTAATAAAATACTTAATTGCCTCCCTATTAATTTCAGAATAGCACTTAAAATTCCCCTTCCCACATATAAAGCCCCTTATAATCAAGTTCCATCATAAATTAATTATCTTATTAGACCATTTTTTCCTAACAGAGGACTTTGCACTCTGGCTGCAGATTTAATGGTGGTTCAATTCAACTCAATTCAATTTGATTGAGAAATACTTTATTCATCCGAAATGGAAATTAAATGTTGTTGTACCTCATATTATGCAGGTTTCTTCAAAGAGCCGTTGTAGATGCTGATGGCTGTGGGAAGGAAGGATCTCCTGTAGCGGTCTGTCTTACAGCACATCTGAAAAAGCCTCCAACTGAAGACACTCTGTTGTTTTAGGACAGTCTCACAATGATCTCCAGAGATTCCAGAGGAGTCTCCAGAACAGAGCCAGCCTTGTTTATCAGCTTGTGGAGCTTTTTTAAGTACCTGGTTCTGATGCTGCTACCCCAGCAGCTGATGGCAGAAGAGATCACACCCTTAACAACAGACTTATAGAAGATATGCAGCATCTTGCTGCAAAAACTGAATGTCCTGAGCTTCCTCAACAAGTACAGTCTGCTCTGTCCCTTCTTGTAAATGGCTACAGAGTTGCAACTGCACTCCAGTCTGTTGTACAGGAGAACACCAAGGTATTTATACTCCTCCAAAACCTCCACTTCTTCTCCCATGATGGAAATAGTTGTTGACCTATTCCTGGTTTTCTTAAAATTTACAATCACCTTTGTTTTAGTTCAAGATGAGATGATTGTTTCTACACCATGCCACAAAGCAATCCACCAGCTCCCTGTACTCAGCTTCTTGTCCATCTCTGATCCACCCCACGACTGCAGAATCATCTGAGTATTTTTGAAGATGACAGGAGTCTGTCTTGTACTGGAAGTCAGAGACTAAAGTCCACCCTTCAATCAAACTTTTTGACAGGTGAACTTTGACCTTTAAGGGGAGGTCATGGGGGACTGAGAACAGGTGGCAACAGGTGGTGTGGGGGGGTGTGACCGAGGGGCGTAACTGTATGCTGATTGGATGCCATCATTAGGGGCGAGACCTTAAATGAACCAATTAAAACAGAGGGGTGTGTTTAAAGGGTGTTATTAATTAATTGTATGTTTTTCAGATGTTAATACATCTAAAAAATACATGCAGCCTTTATACTTTAAAGGTATACTCAACTTAAAGCTGGCCTGTCACATGAATTGCTAATAAAATGAACAGTGTAACCTGACAGAATTGTAACCATTCGCTGAATATATGCAAGACCTAAAAGTAAATAAAGTAAATAAAGATTGTGCTTCCCTACAGCGATAGAATGAGCAGAACCTTCCACTTCTGCATCAACATCAGAAAGAACCCAACTCCAAGGCCCTCCTCTGCTAAAATGTTTGAGTAAGAGGCAATCTACACCAACCACTTGTAGAGATGATCTAAACAGAGAAACAAATGAGCTGGGGAAAAGTAAGAAGCATATGCAATTAACAGAACCTTTATGAACCTTCAGTATACTGTTTACAAATTATAAACTGTCACTGCAGCTAGAAATTTTGGTTTGTAATCAGGAGAGGCTGCATTTGTTAAAAGGAATGATGATTTTAGTTACCTTTAGCTTTTCTAAAACATTTCTTTCATCTTAGAGCATTAGTTATTGAAGGATTTACTGAAACAGTTATTCTGTAACTGAACTCCCAGTCAACCTCAACCTCATCCTTCTGATTCAATTTCCTCACCAAGTGTGTGACACCAGCAATAAAGTAATTAGAACTCTCTCAACCCCTCCAAAGTGTCAAGATATAGGATCATGAAGAGGTGAGACCCCCAGGGCCTGATGTATGTCAAAGGTCGCTGGTTTCTAATTGGTAATACGTGCTTCTAAAAGGAAATTCTTGTTTTGTGATATCGGTAAAGTTTATACAGACAGCTTCCTATGTCAGAGCTCACTGAGTTATGTCCACAAGAAACAGCGCAATGAATAGGTAATTTGATAATTGGACCTCTTTTGCATTTCAGGGTGCTCGCAATAAAAAAGAGTTGTCAACATCGTCAACAGAGACTAAATGTACATCCTTCAATCAAACGAGGTGTGAAAATTTTGACATGTGGGTGGGACTTCCGGCGGCGGGACATCCTGGGGCGGGACTTCCAGTGGAGGGACTTCCGGTGGCGTAACCGGATATCGTCATTAACCAGATGTTGTCATTAACCGGATGTTGTCATCACAAGGAAGCTAATTTTCTAATTGTATGTTTTTAGATGTTTTTACATCAAAAATTAAAAAAACATGTAGTTTCTCCACTTTAAAGGTCACTCAGGTTAATGCAGGCACATCACACAAAATTCTGATAAAAAGAGAGAACCTGACAGAATTGTAAATTCATTTTGTTTTAACGCAGGGGTTATTTAGATGGATGTTTTTACATCTAAAAACAAGAAAGACAAAATGTAGATACAGAACCTTTCTTCCTCTGCCCAAAAGTTTGAGTAATTGAATCTGCACCAGCAACTTGTGGAGATGATCTAAAAACAGAGAAACAAATGAACTGAAACAATTGTTAAAAAATAAGCCAAACATTGAATTATCTAAAATTCTATGAGTGCTCAGTACGCTGTTTCCAAATTAGAAATGGATTCTACAGCTAAAAGACTTTGTTTGGAGTCATGAGAGACTCCATTTGGTAAAATGGATGATAATTTTAGTTATCTTAAGCTTTTCTTTTTTCATCTTAGAGCAATAGTTATTGAGGATTTAGAGAAAACGGTTTTCTCCTCATCCCACGTGGGAGCCAGAGGTTGTATCCTGTAGGTGTGTCTATGTTAAACGTCACAAGAAACTGAAAAAATTAAGAATAAAAGTTATAAAGTCCTCAGACATGTCACTGCTTATTGAATTAAGGCAGACATCCGCAGCTGTTTCTTGTGTATTGTCTCAGAGATACAGTCAGTCTTCCCACTGACTGTAGTCAAAGTAATTAAGAGGACTGTGGTCCTTCCTGGCCCAAAGTCTCAAGCATTGCCTCTGATAATTCACATCCCCGCTTTATTGAATTAACGCGTCTGCGCTGTTGCTGAGGTGTCTCGGGAGGGTGTGACCAAGGGGAGTAACCATGCACGCTGATCGGTTGTCGTCATTATGGGGTGAATCTAGAATCAACGAATTACAAAAACAGACAGGCGTGCTTCAGTGTTTGTTTAAAATACTAGCAGAAAATGCTGCAATTTACCTGCAGCATTCGCTGGAAAAGAACGCTCGTTGAACAATGGTTAGAGTTAAGAGAGTTTTTCATCAGACCAGGGAGAAAAGCAAGGTGTGCCGAGATGATGAGCAACCATCTACATCATCTATTTCCTCATCTGAGATACCTATCGGAATTCCTATCGTAACATACTCTGCAGATGATGATCCAACTTCACCAACAACAATGGATGAAAAACAGGCCTCAGGTCAGCTAAGACATACGTCTCTTCTGTGCAATACCCCAGTAAACGTCTACAGGCATGTGTGCCATGAATTGGATGCCCCGAAGAAATCAACATATTACCTATGCAAGGTACAAAGGCCTCCATTCGACACTCTGCAGGAAGAGTGGTCTTTGGAACCATATGGCCTGAGTGGTAGCTGGGGGTATATTTTCATGTACGAAAAAGGAGAGCTCTGCCTGTATCAATTGGATCAAGACGAGGTATTTAATGGATCATTGGCTCTGTGTACTCTCACCCACAACGACTGGGCTGTGTTACGGCTGGCAATCCCACACCTTAACAATAACCCTAACTCAGTCTTAGTGTACGAGAGGGAGAATGAAGATGAAAGCTCTCCTCAACCAGCAAAAAGGATGAGAATGTGTCCTTCCAATGTTGAAATAGCTGCGAGAGAACCTCTCTTTAGTGCAGTGTGGGGGTCAAAAACCACAGCAAATGGCCACTGGTCTTTTCAGGCAAGCAAACACAAGAACAATCAGACGATCCCCTCAGATCTGTTTGTGTTGGAGGCATTCAATCAGAACTGCGGTATATTCAAGACAGTGCTGGCTCTACCGTATGATGCTTGGGTTGAGAAGATGAATGAAATTGGACAGCGTCTTTCCAACCTTTTCCTAAACTCACGCTGCTGGATTGATGTTATGTCAGTGAAAAGAATGACATTCCCTGTTGTCGATCTAAGACCCACCCCCCTTTTTGAGGACCCTCCCCATTCCTGCGCTGTATATCAGGGTCTAACTGCAAGCTCACAGACTCTTTTTAACAACGGCGGGTGGCAGACCTTGAGAATGTATGGAGCGTACTGGAAAACACCATACTGATCATACTGATCATGATGAAAGCTTCAACACCGGGCCGTATCATCCACCTTCTCCAGACCCCTACTCACCAGCCACCTCATCTTCGCACCTACAGGATACAACCTCAAATTGTATCATCCGCCTTCTCCCGACCTCTATTCACCGCTATGCGTGGCTGAGTCTGTACACACAGATATCCAACCTGAAGACAAGAGGGTGATTGTGGATGACGAGGCAACCATCAGCTACTCACCCTCCCCACAAACTCCAGACCCGATACCTGCCCCTCAGCCTTCACCGGAGGACGAGGAGAGCAATCAGGGTGATGAAAGTGACGGCTGGATCTCAACCGCTCTCATCAATACGGTGAAAACAGCGATACTTCCTTTATTCAACATAACCCGTTTGAACTATCTCAAAGAAACCTGTTACGGGTGCATAACGAACCACCCGAGCCAACGACAGCATCAGTGCCTGGAGACACTGGAGGAGGAGTATTACCAAACTTTCAACTTTCAACGCATCGTGCGACGACTCATAAACCCCAAGCTCCTTCCTGCTATTCAGAAACTTCTGACACTTCGACGCATACAAGCAGATGACTTCAAAGTGAAAACGATTGCAGAGACAGTTTTATATGAACTGAAATCGGTACAAGGCTTCCATAGTGCAGTCACGGATATGTACGATAAGATGAGTGGTAATGACTGTCTCAAGCAGCTTAACTCTGTTACAGAGTGCTACAGTCTGATCTCAGATGTTTGATGACTTGTTTTGTCTTTTCTGTATTATCTCTCGGTTTTCTACTGGTATACATATATAACTGTTTTTTTTTTTAAAGATTGCAGTGTTTGAATTGATCTTTATTGTCTGAATGGGTTTTTTCTGTTTCTCTATTAAATCTGGGTAAAAATAAAAAGAAGTATAAATATACCCTCCCGGTGTTTTTCTTTTATTATTATTTAACAAGTAGTCGTCAGAGTGAGCATAAGACTGGGATGGCTGAAAAAAGGTTGATGAAGAATGTATATTACAACCCATCAAATCCGGGAAGTTTAGGGGGTATAGAAAGGTTGAGGAGGGTTTTGCAAGATGAAACGGAGAAGAAGGTAGCGGTTGAAAAAGTTAAAGATTTTTTATTGGGGAAAGATACCTATTGTCGAAATAAGGTGGGATCTTTCCATGTAATCCATGCAACATTCATTAATTGCTACAGTTAAATCCATACAAATTATGATAAATATTCTTTTGTGTAATCCATGCAATAATTATTAAAATACACAGTTGAAGCAGTAGAGTGAAAGAAGCATAATCTCATGTTCTAGAACTGAGAGACTGGAGAGGCCTGTGTACCGTCACATATTAACTGTCTTATCTTTTGCAGAAGTATAACCAAGAAGTCAATAATGTATGATGATTTTCTATTTTCAACAAGTATTAAATGAAACAAGTAATCTTTGATTTTCAAGTTAAAACACATATGATTGAAATATGATTGAGAACTGATAATTAAAATAAAAAACATTAAGGTTTAGAAATTCTCAATCAGCTATATATGAAAGAGATAATGTTGTGTGGTGTATGAATAAAAAGGATGAAGTTTAAGTAATGGTTTTAAACTGTAAAGGCTGTAACTAAAAGTTTGAGCAGCACCGATGTAAGAATTAAAGCCTCTGTTTAAGAGGAAGTGTAATGTTGAGTGAGACAGGAATAGAGCAGATGTTCGGGAATTGGGGAAGTGAGAGCTGCAGCTTACAGCACAAGCCTGATGACTGAGGTGGGGGCGCAGGTCAAAGAAGAGGCCGGCAGACAGCTCAGGACTGAAGTGATGATGGCATGTCTGATATGGACACGACTCGGAAAATTCCAGAAAAAGAAGATCACCTTATGTCACGGGTGACCAATGGGACAGCCATGGCAACTACCACTGGCCAATGAGCACAAAGAGTTTGGTGGAAATGCTCTATAAAATGGGCAAGAATAGAGGAACTAGTTGGTTGTTTCCTCGCAGAAGACCAGCAAACAAGATCGGAGAGACGCTACAGATGAATCAGAGGACCAGAGACACAGCCCAGCTGATCGACTGCATTAATAAGAGGATCAAACACCTTAGAAGGACTGTGCCTCAAGATTAAGAATCTGATTTCATCTAAAGCCTTTTTACCCAGACAACAGAAGTGAACTTGATCGGTGAACAGCTGATTGCTCTAAGTTTCAGGCTTCTGGAAGTCCTGAATAAACCTCATTTATGTCTCTGGGTTTCCTTCAACTCTTCAGCCTCTGGAAACTACTGTCTTCGGAGACATATGACAACAAAGATCCTGTTTAACCATCAAAGCCTGGAGCATCAGTGCCTGCCACCTAAAGGAAGAAAACTGAGGATTGAGTAGTATTCACTTCAAGAAACCACTCGTTGTTACCAGAAGAAACATCTCCATCAGGTGCATGGATGAGCCTCCATCTTCAAAGCCTCTCCAAACTCACTAGTTTCAGCATCAGGGAAAGACAGGTTGAGTTGATTGATTCATTCTATTATTGAAATTATTTTGTGTTGCTGAATTTAAGCTGTTACTAACCCCTGCAAAAGCATTACTAATTAAAGAAAGCATATAAAATTCTAGTTAAATCGTGGACATTCAATTATTTGAGTCACCGTATTGTTGGTTTTTCATTGGTGGTAAAAAGTCTTGTTGCCTGGTTCTAACATGTTTTAGGAGGTTTTTATAGGTTGCCTTAGCCAAGTTTGTTAAAACAGCACCCTTGGGGCTCGTGCCGAGCCACTAAAATTAATCTAGCCCATATACCAAGAGCCAGTTGTAGAATTAGGGAATGAGCAGCCGTGAACAAAAGTGACTGTTGAAAGTGTGGATGACTGCGATAGGCTACTCAGTCGTCCAGACCTCCAGTTGAAGAAGGGCGAGACTTTTGTATGAAGGCTGTCAGAAGCTAGGCAAGTCATTTCCCGACACCAGCTTAAACAGAACTTTCAGTAAACCTGCTTAGTAAGACCTTTCAGGTTTAGGGAAGTCCGGACCCGTTGGATGGAGAGCTGGATTGAGCAATCCCTTTAGACATAGGGAAGTAGGAGGGAGGGGTTAGCTCATCGGACAACGAAACTATACTCTACATAAACCTGCAAGAGCAAAGTTCCCGAGAAACAGAGTTTTTGTCACCAGACCATTGAGACAGTTCCAAGCCGATCTCTGTGACATGCAAGCGCTGGCCAATTACGGTTATAATTATTTATTAACAGTCACTGACATCTTTTCAAAGAGGGTGTATGTACGGGTTTTGAAGAGGAAAACTTTGCAGAGGTGTTAAAGGCTTTTGAATCATTTTTTAAAGAAAGTCAGGTCCCCAAAAAACTTCAGACTGATGCAGGTAAATAATTTTTTAACATGAAATTTAAGCTTCTAATGGAGAAACACGATATTGAACATTTTGCCACAATGAGTGAAGCAAAAGCCTCTGTGGTTGAGAGGTTTAACCGCACGTTCAAACAAGGATGTGGAGATATTTTACTGCTAACAACACCCAGCGGTACATTGATGTCCTGCAAAACCTAGCTAGAAACTACAACCACAGCTACCACATCAGCATTAAAATGATCCCTATGGAAGTGACCTCAGAAAATGCCTTTCAAGTGTTTCAGAATCTGTACGGTGTTACCTCCAACAGATATTGCAGGGCCTCAGTGACAATGTTTAAACAGGGGGATCTTGTCAGAATATCCAAGGTCCGTGGAGTGTTTGACAAAAAATACAAACAGAGTTTTACAGATGAAGTGTTTACAGTGTATGAGCGGATACCCCGATCTCTTCCTGTATACAAACTCAAAGATTTGGACGGAGAACCTATCGAGGGCCCCTCCTTGAACCGTCACCTTAACGTGGTGGAGGGGTTTGAGTGCTCAAATGATCCTAGAGGCTATGTTGTCTGGGGCCTAAATGCCCCTGGTAGGGTCTCCCATGGCAAACAGGTTCTAGGTGATGGGTCAGACAAAGAATGGTTCAAGAACCCCTCATGAAGAACACAATATCGAGGCACGTGACGTCGCCCGGTACGGCGGAGCCGGGGTCCCACCCTGGAGCCAGGCCTGGGGTCGGGACTCGTCGGAGAGCGCCTGGTGGCTGGGTTGCTCCTCGCGGGACCCGGCCGGGCCAAGCCCGAACGAGAGACGCGAGGCCATCCTCCAGTGGGCCCACCACCTGCAGGGGGAACCGTGAGGGACCGGTGCAAAGAGGATTGGGTGGCGGACGAAGGTGGAGACCTCAACGGCCCGATCCCCGGATGCTTAGGCTGGCTCTAGGGACGTGGAATGTCACCTCGCTGGGGGGGAAGGAGTCTGAGCTTGTGCGGGAGGTCGAGAGATATCGACTAGAAATAGTCGGGCTCGCCTCCACTCACAGCGTGGGCTATGGAACCCATCTCCTTGAGAGGGGTTGGACTCTCTTCTACTCTGGAGTGGCCCACGGGGAGAGGCGGCAGGCTGGTGTGGGTTTGCTTGTTGTCCCCCAGCTCAGCCGTCTCGTGTTGGGGTTTACCCCAGTGGATGAGAGGGTTGTATCCCTGTGCCTTCGGGTTGGGGAGAGGTCTCTGACTATCATTTCAGCCTACGGGCTGAGTGGTAGTGCAGAGTACCCTGCCTTCTTGGCGTCCCTGTCGGGGGTGCTGGATAGTGCCCCTCCCGGGGACTCCATTATTCTGCTGGGGGACTTCAACGCCCACGTGGGGAACGACAGTGACACCTGGAGAGGCGTGATCGGGAGGAATGGCCTCCCCGATCTGAATCCGAGTGGTGTTTTGTTATTGGACTTCTGTGCTAGTCACGGATTGTCCATAACGAACACCATGTTCAAACATAAGGGTGTCCATCAGTGCACTTGGCACCAGGACACCCTAGGCAGGAGGTCGATGATCGACTTTGTTGTCGTATCATCAGACCTTCGGCCGCATGTTTTGGACACTCTGGTGAAGAGAGGGGCTGAGCTGTCCACTGATCATCACCTGGTGGTGAGTTGGATCCGCTGGAGGAGGAGAAAGCCGGACAGACTCGGCAGGCCCAAGCGCATAGTGAGGGTCTGCTGGGAACGCCTGGCGGAGCCCTCGGCCAGGGATGTATTCAACTCCCACCTCCGGGAGAGCTTCGACCAGATCCCGGGGGATGTTGGAGACATAGAGTCCGAGTGGACCATGTTCTCTGCATCTATTGTCGATGCTGCTGCCCATAGCTGCGGCCGTAAGGTCTGCGGTGCCTGTCATGGCGGCAATCCCAGAACCCGGTGGTGGACACCGGCAGTAAGGGATGCAGTTAAGCTGAAGAAGGAGTCCTATCGGCTGTGGTTGGCTTGTGGGACTCCTGAGGCGGCTGACGGGTACCGTGAGGCCAAGCGTGCTGCGGCCCGGGCTGTGGCAGAGGCAAAAACTCGGGCCTGGGAAGAGTTCGGTGAGGCCATGGAGAAGGATTACCGGTTGGCCTCGAAGCGATTCTGGCAAACCGTCCGGCGCCTCAGGAGGGGGAAGCAGTGCTTTGCCAACACTGTTTATAGTGGGGGCGGGAGACTGCTGACCTCGACTGAGGACATTATCGGGCGGTGGAAGGAGTACTTCGAGGATCTCCTCAATCCTGCCATCATGCATTCCGTGGTGGAAACAGAGGCTGGGGACTCGGGGTTGGACTCTTTCATCACCCAGGCTGAAGTCCCCGAGGTGGTTAAAAAGCTCCGCGGTGGCAAGGCTTCGGGGGTGGATGAGATCCACCCTGAGTACCTCAAGTGTCTGGATGTTGTAGGGCTGTCATGGTTGACACGCCTCTTCAACATTGCGTGGCGGTCGGGGACAGTGCCTCTGGACTGGCAGACTGGGGTGGTGGTCCCCCTTTATAAGAAGGGGGACCGGAGGGTGTGTTCCAACTACAGGGGGATCACACTCCTCAGCCTCCCTGGTAAGGCCTACGCCAGGGTATTGGAGAGGAGAGTCTGACCGATAGTCGAACCTCGGCTTCAGGAGGAACAGTGTGGTTTTCGTCCCAGCCGTGGAACACTGGACCAGCTCTATACCCTCTACAGGGTGCTCGAGGGTTCATGGGAGTTTGCCCAACCGGTTCACATGTGTTTTGTGGACCTGGAGAAGGCATTCAACTGTGTCCCTCGTGATGCCCTGTGGGGGGTGCTCCAGGAGTATGGAATCGGGGGCCCTTTATTAGGGGCCATCCGGTCCTTGTACGAGCGGAGCAGGAGTTTGGTCCGCATTGCCGGCACTAAGTCGGACCTGTTCCCAGTGCATGTTGGACTCCGGCAGGGCTCCCCTTTGTCGCCGGTCCTGTTCATAACTTTTATGGACAGGATTTCTAGACGCAGCCAAGGGCCGGAGGGGGTCTGGTTTGGGGACCAGTGGATTTCGTCTCTTCTTTTTGTGGATGACGTGGTCCTGCTGGCCCCCTCTAGCCAAGACCTACAGCATGCGCTGTGGCGGTTCGCAGCCGAGTGTGAAGCGGCTGGGATGAGGATCAGCTCCTCCAAGTCCGAGGCCATGGTACTCGACCGGAAAATGGTGGCTTGTCCTCTTCAGGTTGGAGGGGAGTTCCTGCCTCAAGTGGAGGAGTTTAAGTATCTCGGGGTCTTGTTCACGAGTGAGGGAAGAATGGAGCGGGAGATCGACAGACGGATCGGTGCAGCTGCCACAGTAATGGGGGCGCTGTGCCGGTCCATTGTGGTGAAGAGAGAGCTGAGCCGAAAAGCAAAGCTCTCAATTTACTGGTCGGTCTACGTTCCTACCCTCACCTATGGCCATGAACTTTGGATCATGACCGAAAGAACGAGATCACGGATACAAGCGGCTGAAATGAGCTTCCTCCGTAGGGTGGCCGGGCACTCCCTTAGAGATAGGGTGAGGAGCTCGGCCATCCGGGAGGAGCTCGGAGTAGAGCCGCTGCTCCTCCACATTGAGAGGAGCCAGTTGAGGTGGCTCGGGCATCTATACCGGATGCCTCCTGGACGCCTTCCTCGGGAGGTGTTCCAGGCACGTCCCACCGGGAGGAGGCCCAGGGGACGGCCCAGGACACGCTGGAGGGACTATGTCTCTCGGCTGGCCTGGGAACGCCTTGGGCTCCCCCTGGAGGAGCTGGAGGAGGTGTCTGGAGAGAGGGACGTCTGGGCGTCTCTGCTGAGTCTGCTGCCCCCGCGACCCGGTCCTGGATAAGCGGAAGACGACGAACGAACGAACAATATAAAAATTTTAATATTAAATATTAAATAATATTCTCAGATTCATAATTCCAACATTGGCGTCCCGCTGGGTGGACATTATCATGAACAGCTTGCACTGTACATAAATGCGAATGAATAAACCACAACTGCACATTATTGATGTACCAAGAGATTAGCTTAAAACCAGTTGTCACTGGTCACAATAGGACTCAAAACATCAGAGTTCTAACATCAGATGTCACTGATTATATTTAAGAGAACATTATAACTCGTGACACTCCAGGAGTTCACAATTTTAGACTTTCGTCAAAATTATTAACTCCAATATCTCCGTGCTAGTAACAATCAACTCTGCTACATAGGCTAATTTTAGATGTTCTGACTCAGTCTGGTTTCTTCTGTTTAAGCAATAACTTGAGACTTGGTTTAACTTCAGTTAACCTCACTGTCCAGACAGTTGCTGCACATCTGTATCCAGAGGCTGTGTTTTGTGTACGGCCACAATCTGAAACTGAATTAACTTCGCAGTTGATTTTAGTATCTGACCTGATTTTTGATGCATGTATCCTGAATGGATACATGCATTCAGTTTGTTTTATGATTTGAAAGAACAGGATTTTTGCCAGATTAAATCCCAAATTTAATCTCATCCACCCTGCCTGCCATAAAGGGAGGTGAATCAAAAGTCAAATTGCAATTATTACACTTAGGAGGTGTGGCAATTTTCTTTTTCCTTTGCATTTTAAACAAAATTCCCTTAAAGGTTAAGAGTAGTGTCTAATCACTAGTTCCTCCCAAGAAAGGTGAAAAATTAACTCTAAAATCACAAATATCCTTAGAGAAAGGAGTAGCATTGTAACACTTGGAGCATAGTGTTGTCATAAGTCAGGTTGAATGATCAACTGGTGCACCCATTTTACAATAAAATGTTTCCAATATATATGTATATAATTTAAGGTTTAACGAACCTTACAAACACACCCCTCTATTTTAATTGGTGCTGATGCTATACAGTTTCTGATAATACAATATTTGTCTTGTTCTATTTATATCATACACACCCCTCTGTTTTAATTGGTTCATTTAAGGTCTCGCCCCTAGTGACGACATCCAATCTGCATGCACGGTTACGCCCCTCGGTCACACCCGCCACACCACCTGTTCTCAGTCCCCCTGACCTCCCCTTTAAGGTCAAAGGTCACCTGTCAAAAAGTTTGATTGAAAGGTGTACTTTAGTCTCTGAAGTCCGAGGTGTAAAGACTGTAGAGGAAGGGTGAAAGTACAGTACTCTGTGGTGCTCCTGTGCTGCTAACTACCTCGTTAGACACACAACCCTTCAGTCTCACAAACTGTGATCTGTTTGTCAAGTAGTTTGGATCCGGGAGACTGTTAAGGCCTCCACATAAATCTTCTGGAGTTTCTGACTAAGAAAATCAGGTTGAATTTTGTTAAATGCACTGGAGAAATCAAAGAACATGATCCTCACAGTGCTGCTGGCTTTCTCCAGATGACAGTGGGTTTGTTGAAGCAGGTGTATGATAGCATCTTCAAGACTTCTAAAAGTAGAATGGCACATATTTTAGTTATCAGGCTCCTCTCATGTGGAACCAGCTCGCAATTTTAGTCTGTGAGGCAGATACCCGGTCTACTTTTAAGACTAGAGTTAAAACTTTTCTTTTTGATAAAGCTTATACTTAGAGTCACTTTTCCTCACGGCTGCATTCTCTTACTACACCAACATTCCATTTTCCCCCGATATTTGAATGACAAATTTTATATTCTCTCTCTCTATTTGCTCCTCATAGAAGCTACAAGTAGCATAGCATTTTGTTTACCTGTGAAACCGTGCTGGAGGGAGACATTGCCTTACCTACTGATGCAAACACCTAATTTTTTTCTTCTGTAGATGATACACTTGATGCTGCTTTTCATTGTTCAACCCTGTTTCTCTCCTAAGCACAGCTGTGGGCTGAGTTTTTACTCCAACTAACTATATGCTCTATTATTTCCTAATCACTTAACAAACTGACTAAAATGCTATTTGCTGGCTTTATTTATCTCCTAGAAGAAGCAACTGAAAGGGCCTACAACTGGCATTAAATTTTCTACAGAAGATGGAAAATACTCCTGAATTGGTGCTTCCATCTTATTTTGTATTTATTCTTTCTCCTCTCAAACCCCCAGTTAGTTTTAACGGATGAATGTTCACACTGAGTTTGGTGCAGTTCATGCGGAATGGTTCTTACTGTTAAGAGGGAGTTATGTTTTCCACTGATGGTACATGCTTGGTAAGTATAGAGGATTGATTTAAAGTCAACAAACACAATGCAAGCAAATGCCAACTGTCTCTACATTCTGATCTAGAAGGAATGAATGCTGCAGATCACTAACTCCATACAATGTGCTGGATTTTCTTAGAAAACCTTTTAACCAATTTGAATGATAAACTGTATTTGAGCAAATTGGTAAAGGCCCCCCAGTTGCTCTTTTTTTGGACAAACAATACATCAAGAAATATATACTTTCTCTACAAATTTACTGGTTATGTTTAACACAATTATACAACCAGTATCCTAAAACAAATATTTGCACATCTACCTATTAAATATAAAAGCACAAATAACACGTAAAAACACAAGGATCAAGCTGAATTAATAACTTTATTTTTAAACAATTCACTTCAATGCAATTCAAAGAACACAAACAAACATTTTAACACACAATTTTTGGAAACAAATTAAACAATTACCTATCTATTAACATAAACAAAAGAATAATTATTCCATTGGAGCATCTTCCTCTAGCAGATCCCGGTCCATGCTTTCTGTCGAAGCATCCTATTTCTCTGAAAGTTTTTTAGCACAGGAAAAAAACAAAACATTAAGTTATTATTAATTTACATCATTACATTTTATGACAATTGTTATATAGTGTAATAAAATCTATTTCTTGTGTAAAATAAAATATAAAGCACATAAGACTTATTGCTGAAATTTACTAAAAAATCAAGTAGTAAGGATTAAGGATGGACATACTAAATATCAATAGTATCAATGAGAAGGTTAATATATGTTATCATGCTAGCATTGAATTGAGACTACCATGAATTTATCAATATTTTTATAGCAATTACTTGTTTTTATGAACTACAAAGTAATCGAACTTCCCCAAACTTCATTCTACGCAACTTCTCGCCATACCCATCTAAACAAACCGCACACCTCTCTCTATCTCTGCTGCTCTCTCAACTATAAATTGACCCTCCCCTCCCCTGTGAAGAGGAAATCAGAACAAGCAGCTCGTGGTAGCAAAGCATAAGAGAAGCACTGTGTGTACGTTATTAACTGCAGCTCAGAATGACACTGCCATATGTGAAATGTGCAGGATAAGCATTTACCTAAGTGAAATGACCACCAATTGAAAGTAACACATAAAAGCAACTAACCCTTAATCAAACTAACTGTTGCCAGCATAAACTAAAGGTTTCCAAAAATTCAAAACTATTGCCCACCCAAAGCAATGACAAACAGAGGGAAAAAAGCAACAGCAAACGAAACAAAGAACAACACAAATGAAAGAAGACAAAAGGATTTCTCACGCGCTTTTTGTTTCCAAACCAAAATAATTCCAAGAAAAAAGCCATGGTGGCAACAGGTGGTTTAGTTCCTGGAACGCACTTCCGACTTGACTTTTTGAAAAATATGTTCTTTATTTCTTGCAAATAATTATAACTAAAACATTCTTACAACTTAGATGTAAACAAAAGTTGACTTAATCTTATCTTACAAGGTCAAAAAAGTGGTCAAAAAATCATTGCAATAAACCTCCTGTCGACACACCAGACATTTGACAAACAAAAGGACCTTCACCACGCCCCACCCTGGTGTGTTATTAAGCTGTTAAATTAATGGGAGGGTTTAAAAGTTACCCAAGTAATCATAGTAATTCCAAACAATCTGAAGTATGTTCTAAACACTTAAAAACTAAGATAGAACTTGTGATTTACAAAAATTCAACATAAATGGCCAGAACAGGATTCTAAAACAAACAAAAAATACCAGTAAAGAACATAATAAATTATTTTCAAAAACAATACCTAGAATAACTACAGCAATAATATATGTATTGTGTGTAAAAAAAGTAATGACTAAAATATACAAATATCAAGACTATAAAAACATACCGTCACTACAAAAGGCAGACAAGCTTTCAAGGACATCTATACGCTTCTTTGATTCTGCCAAATTCTCCTCAGACACTTTAAGCCGATTGGCCAAAAGATTGGCCCTTTGCTCACTAGCCCGTCTAAGCCTCTCACTTTTTCCATAGAGTTCCAACATCTTGGAAATTGCTTCAGACCATGTTTTAAAAACATGCTCATGTGGTACTCTGGGATCACCAGAAATGTACTGTAAATTAAAAAGAAAGACAATACACAGTAAAAAGACTGAACCAAAAACCTTCAATAATTATTTCACAGAAAAACAAAACAATTGCTAAAATGCCCATGTAAATCAATTACTAACACCTGCGATTTCCAATTACCAAAAATATCATTAATTAGGCCCGAGCAGCAAAGCAGCTGCGAAGGCCTATTGTAATTCGAATGTTTATTAGGCCCGAGCAGGAAAACTGCAAGGGCCTATTGTAATCGCTCGAATTCTTATTATTATTCCGGGGACTTTTGGCGGGGCAATATGGGGACTTTGCCATATCCCAAAACTCACCAAATTTTACCCAAAATTGTCCCCCGCGTGAAATGTTTGGTCTTTAATGTCGTCGTCAGTGGGCGTGGCAAAACCACTTAGCCACGCCCACAAACGTTAGATAGGCCAAACCGTAAGTTGTACAGATCTGAAATTTGGCACAATGCTAGAACTCCTCAAACCAAGAAAAAAGGTCTCTTGGGGGTATGCCCTAAAATGCACAGGAAGTCGGCCATTTTGGCTCAAAGGCCGATTTTTGCCCATTTTTTACTTTTACTCACCTCGAACTTTAACGAACTCCTCCTAGGTATTTTGAGCTATCGGGTTCATATTTGGTCAACATGCAGATAAGGCATGGCGGATTAAAAGTTATCAATATCCTGAGTTTTCGGCCATGTTTAGGGGGCGTGGACGTGGCACGAAGTTGGCGTTCGCGCCAAAAGTGAAAAAATGCAATACCTTTCCCAAAAAAATTCCAAATCACACCAAAGTTGGCATGAAGGAGGACCTTCGGGTTCCCGACAATCCTATGGGGTCATATTGTGACATCATCAAAGCCACGCCCCCTCAGAACCGGAAGTCACGTTTTTCACTTGGAAAGGTGCCTCTCTGACCCTCTTGACCCAATCAACTTGAAAGTGTTTCAGAAGACAGATAACTAGTGGGTCTAACTTTGTTTGAGGCACAGTGACTTTTCATAAAAGGGCGTGGCCATGGCGGCACGGCGAAGTCAGACGTCACGCCATGGCCATACGTTTGCCTCTAATTTCCACATAGATCATCTGATCTGCAACAAATTCAATGTGATTGATCCTTCTCCAGTCTCCAACAGAGATCTGATGACATATTCGGTGGGCGTGGCCTAATTCATCCACAGCGCCCCCTACAATATTTGAAAAAATCAGCCCCAAGCCATGCTTTGACCGAGGAATCTGAAATTTGGTACACCTATGTAACTTCTGAGGACCTACAAAAAACTCTATTGGAGCATTGGTCCAAACCCAACAGGAAGTCAGCCATTTTGGATTGAAGTTGCCATTTTGACACAGTTTTGACCGTTTCTAGCACGCATATCTGAGCGAACTCCTCCTACAGCTTTTGACTTACAGACTTCAAAATCACTCAGTATACTCTTAAGGCACCGGGGATTAAAAGTAATCAAAAACATTTTGATACATGAAAGCGTGTGGGCGTGGCCATGCCTCAAAATATGACTTCTCGCCATAAAACACTAAATTGATATAGCTCCTACAAGGAAAGTCACAGACAAATGAAACCTTCTGGGATTGATCTGCCTCTAGGCCTCAACAATATTCACTTATCAGATGCTGACATCATCAAACCCCCGCCCCCTGACAACAGAAAGTGTCCCGTTTTCCTTTACAAAATCAGAGTTTGATGTTCTTCACCTAATCAATGTGAAACTGTCCCAAGTAACAGATAACATGATGGTCTTAGACAGTCGCCAGTACTTACTGCTTTAGCTGGAGGGTGTGAATATGATGGCGTGGCGAATTCTGATGTCACGCCACGGCCATACGTTTGCCTCTAAATTACACACGCATGGTCCCATTCACTCAGAATATGCTTGATCTTTGTCAGACCCCAAACAGCTCTATTGGATTACATTTCAATTTGGATCAACAGTGCCCCCTAGGACACTTCAAGGGCTATATCTCCCTCATACATCATCCGATCCACTTGAAATTTAGTATACATGATCCTGAGTAAATGATGGACATTTTGACACAGTCAATTGATGATGTTGTTTTAGCCCACCCCACTAACAAACAAGCAACTGCAGCGTCCTTCTAGAAGATCCGATTTACTCCAAATTTTCAATGCTTTTTGCCAGACCGAAACTCTGCATGACCGAAGATCATATGACATGTTGCTCAAAGTGCCATCTACTGGCGACGTGTTGAAGTGACGCGGTGTCATCGTATGTAGGAGGCGATGCCAGGCTCCTGCGGTCGCTCAAAAGCCCGAGTTGCGCTGAGGGGTGCGAGGGCCTTCAAAGCTGCTTACGGGTTTCTAGTTATTATTATTATTCTTCCCCAAAATGAATTGCCTATTTGGCGGCTTTAACATGTAGGAAAACGCGCAAAATTTGGCGGGGCTATCAGTCGTGCGTGAAATTTACGTATTTTAAGGGTTTCACGAAAGTCGCAATTAAAATGGCTCAACAGCGCCCCCCTGAAATTTTCAAAAAAGCCTCCGCATTGACCTTAGTTTATCGTACAGTTATGAAATTTGGAACACTTGTAGAACTCCCCAAGACTTAGCTAAAACTCTCTTGCACCCACGTCTTACAATAAAGAGGAAGTCGGCCATCTTGGATTCAAGTTTCCATTTTGACCCCATTTTTGCTGTTTACAGCCTTCGTATTTGATCGAACTCCTCCTACAGATTTTGATCGATCGGCTTGAAATTTTGTCAGTTTGCTCAGAAGGGATGCGGGATCTAAAGTTATCAAAATTGTGAGTTTTTGAGCATGCTGAGGGGGCGGAGCCAGGCCTCAAAGTTTGACAACTTGCCAAAAAAATTGAAATTGTTATAGCTCTTACTAGGAAAGTCGCAGACACACAAAACTTTCTGGTATTGATACACATCTGGCCCTGAACAATATTCAATGGTCACATCCTGCCATCATCTAAGCCCCGCCCCCTGAGAACAAGAAGTACCATGTTTTACTGTGAAAGTTCAAAATTTCACACCTGTTACCTAATCAACAAGAAACTGTCCCTAGTGACAGATAACAAGATGGTCTAAGTTAGTTTGGAACACAGAGACTTTAGGCGGGAGGGTGTGGCTATGGCGGCGTGGCGATGACAGACGTCACGCCATGGCCTTACGTTTGCCTGTTATTTCCACATTTCTAAGCCGATCGCCACCAAACTCAATAGGATTGATACTGGTCCAGCCCCCTAAAGATTTCCAGTGATAAAATTGGTGGGCGTGGCCTAATTGCTCAACAGCGCCCTCTAGGAGCACTAAAACAACCAGCCCCAAGCCATGCTGTGTCCCAGGTGTATGCCATTCAGTACACTTATGTAACTTCTCAGGACCTACAAAAAAGTCTCTTGGATCCATTGTCCAAACCCCACAGGAAGTCGGCCATTTTGGATGAAAGCCGCCATTTTGTCTCATTTACACACGTGGAATCTGAGCAAACTCCTCCTACAGCTTTTGACTTACAGAAATCGAAATCAATGAGCATAGTCTTAAGGCATTGGGCATTAAACGTTATCGAAAGCTTTTTGCTACATGAAAGTATGTGGGCGTGGCTAAGCCTCAAAATCTGACTTCTCGCCATGAAACACGAAACCTTCTGGGATTGATCTACCTCTGGCCCTGAACAATATTAACTGATCAGATGCTTACATCATCGAAGCACCGCCCCCTCAGAACAGGAAGTGTCATGTTTCACTTAGTGTGGGCCATATTTGATCTCCTTCAACTAATCAACAGGAAACTGTCTCCAATGACAGATAACATGCTGGTCTAACTTCATCTCCAGTACTGACAGGTTTGGCTGGAGGGTGTGACCGTGGTGGCGTGGCCAAATCTGATGTGACGCCATGGCGATACGTTTGCCTCTAAATTACACATTCAGGGTCCGATTTACTCCAAACTCAATATGGTTGATCCTTGTCAGCCCCTAAACAGCTCTATTAGATTACATATGAATTTGGCTCAACGGCGCCCCCTACGACACTTCAAGTGCTCTAGCTCCCTCATGCCTGATCGGATCCACTTCAAACTTACTGTACATCATCATGTATCAAAGCTGGACATGTTGACACTGTCAAAACATTACATCACTCTAGCCCCGCCCACTAATAAACACATGACTGTAGCTTCCATATGGAAGGTCCGATTCACTCCAAACTGAATATGCTTGATCTTTCTCACCCCCTAAACAGCTCTATTGGATTACATTTAAATTTGGATCAATAGCGCCCCCTAGGACACTTCGAGGGCTATATCTCCCTCATTCATCATCGGATCCACTTGAAATGTAGTATACATGATCATGAGTTCATGATGGACATTTTGACACAGTCAATTGATGAGGTCGTTTTAGCCCCACCCACAAACAAACAAGTGAGTGCAGCTTCCATCTGGAAGGTCAGATGTAATCGAAATTTTGAATGCTTTTTGCCAGACTGAAACTCTGCATGACCGAAGATCATATGACATGTTGCTCAAAGTGCCACCTACTGGCGACGTGTTGAAGTGACGCGGTGTCATCGTATGTGGCGTGTAGGAGGCGATGCCAGGCTCCTGCGGTCGCTCAACAGCACGAGTTGCGCTGAGGGGTGCGAGGGCCTTCAAAGCTGCTTGCAGGTTTCTAGTTATTATTATTATTATTCTTCCCCAAAATGAATTGCCTATTTGGCGGCTTTAACATGTAGGAAAACGCACAAAATTTGGCGGGGCTATCAGTCGTGCGTGAAATTTACGTATTTTAAGGGTTTCACGAAAGTCGCAATTAAAATGGCTCAACAGCGCCCCCCTGAAATTTTCAAAAAAGCCTCCGCATTGACCTTAGTTTATCGTACAGTTATGAAATTTGAAACACTTGTAGACTTAGCTAAAACTCTCTTGCACCCACGTCTTACAATAAAGAGGAAGTCGGCCATCTTGGATTCAAGTTTCCATTTTGACCCCATTTTTGCTGTTTACAGCCTTCGTATTTGATCGAACTCCTCCTACAGATTTTGATCGATCGGCTTGAAATTTTGTCAGTTTGCTCAGAAGGGATGCGGGATCTAAAGTTATCAAAATTGTGAGTTTTTGAGCATGCTGAGGGGGCGGAGCCAGGCCTCAAAGTTTGACGACTCGCCAAAAATTTTTTAATTGTTATAGCTCTTACTAGGAAAGTCACAGACACACAAGACTTTCTGGTATTGATACACATCTGGCCCTGAACAATATTCAATGGTCACATCCTGCCATCATCTAAGCCCCGCCCCCTGAGAACAGGAAGTAGCATGTTTTACTGTGAAAGGTCCAAATTTCACACCTGTTACCTAATCAACAAGAAACTGTCCCTAGTGACAGATAACAACATGGTCTAAGTTGGTTTGGAACACAGAGACTTTAGGCGGGAGGGTGTGGCCATGGCAGCGTGGCGATGACAGACGTCACGCCATGGCCTTACGCTTGCCTGTTATTTCCACATTTCTAAGCCGATCGCCACCAAACTCAATAGGATTGATACTGGTCCAGCCCCCTAAAGATTTCCAGTGATAAAATTGGTGGGTGTGGCCTAATGGCTCAACAGCGCCCTCTAGGAGCACTAAAACAACCAGCCCCAAGCCATGCTGTGTCCGAGGTGTATGAAATTCAGTACACTTATGTAACTTCTCAGGACCTACAAAAAAGTCTCTTGGACCCATTGTCCAAACCCCACAGGAAGTCGGCCATTTTGGATGAAAGCCGCCATTTTGTCTCATTTACACACGTCGAATCTGAGCGAAGTCCTCCTACAGCTTTTGACTTACAGAAATCGAAATCAATGAGCATAGTCTTAAGGCACTGGAGATCAAAAGTTATCAAAAGCTTTTTGCTACATGAAAGTATGTGGGCGTGGCTAAGCCTCAAAATCTGACTTCTCGCCATGAAACACGAAAATCTTATAGTTTCTACAAAGAAAGTCACAGAGACATGAAACCTTCTGGGATTGATCTACCTTTGGCCCTGAACAATATTCACTGATCAAATGCTTACATCATCGAAGCCCCGCCCCCTCAGAACAGGAAGTGTCATGTTTCACTTAGTGTGGGCCATATTTGATCTCCTTCAACTAATCAACATGAAATTGTCTCCAATGACAGATAACACGATGGTCTAACTTCATCTCCAGTACTGACCGGTTTGGCTGGAGGGTGTGGCCGTGGCGGCGTGGCGAAATCTGATGTGACGTCATGGCGATACGTTTGCCTCTAAATTACACATGCAGGGTCCGATTTACTCCAAACTCAATATGGTTGATCCTTGTCAGCCCCTAAACAGCTCTATTAGATTACATATGAATTTGGCTCAACAGCGCCCCCTACGACACTTCAAGTGCTCTAACTCCGTCATGCCCGATCGGATCCACTTCTAACTTACTGTACATCATTATGTATCAATGCTGGACATGTTGACACTGTCAATACATTACATCACTCTAGCCCCGCCCACTAATAAACAAATGATTGTAGCTTCCATATGGAAGGTCCGATTCACTCCAAACTTAATATGCTTGATCTTTGTCAGCCCCTATACAGCTCTATTGGATTACATTTAAATTTGGATCTATAGCGCCACCTAGGACACTTCAAGGGCTATATCTCCCTCATACATCATCGGATCCACTTGAAATGTAGTATGCATGATCATGAGTTCATGATGGACATTTTGACACAGTCAATTGATGAGGTCGTTTTAGCCCTGCCCACAAACAAACAAGTGAGTGTAGCTTCCATCTGGAAGGTCAGATTTACTCGAAATTTTGAATGCTATTTGCCAGACTGAAACTCTGCATGACCGAAGATAATATGACATGTTGCTCAAAGTGCCACCTACTGGCAACGTGTAGAAGTGACGCGGTGTCATCGTATGTAGGAGGCGATGCCAGGCTCCTGCGGTCGCTCAACAGCCCGAGTTGCGCTGAGGGGTGCGAGGGCCTTCAAAGCTGCTTGCAGGTTTCTAGTTGACTTTATTATGTTAAACCATGACTAAAATACATTACCAGCTTATTGCAACATCACATATTGAATCTACACTTCAAAACTTTATTACATTTAACAAATTATGGTTATGCCAATTAACTGTTAAAATTTTTTAATGTGATGCTGCTACACAGATTCAATGCTGAATGCCATAACCTAATGCTGACTAAGGTACACCTTATAGGATTTATTGTGTATATTGACAATATCAGTGTTCATACAGTAAAATATTGTGGTTATGGAATAACATCACTATCTTCATAAGCACCTTACAGTTAAAGTTCTTCACTATAGATAGTTGCCTCTACTATAATATGTACATTATATTACAAAAATACAAACAAAACAACAATTCAGGAAGTTGTACTCTGATTTCTTGATATAGAAAATATATTATTAAATTGATGTCAATAAAAATTAAAACACACTGACAAATAAGAAAACAACTGACCCAATTGTGACACTATTTTTTTGCACCATCTTTCAATAAACATGTTTTCACATAAGCCAGGGTAAAACCATTGAGCATCATAGACAGCAACACCCTGACATTACATTTAAATTAAAATACTTCTGCTGAGATATTTGAGATAGGTTTTAAACAACTATGACCAATTCATGGCCTTGATTTTTCTCCACATCTGTAGAAATTTTTACTGATTTAGGATAAATAAAAAATATTTGTGACGAAAGTAAAATAAAAACTCCAAATTTATTCTTCACATTATTGAGGAACTCTTGTCCTGTTTCATTCCTTCCTGACTGCCAGTGGCAGTAAACAAAGTGGATATGTCTCCTCGCGCTCCGCGCAGGTCGACATTAAATGTAAACAAAGTCACGCACGTGACACGTAGCCCACATGGGCGTGCGTCTATAAGTAGCACGTGGAAGGCTACATTCGGCTTTTTTGATCTTCTCGCTGTCAACCGTTGCATGTTTCGCAGGTTGGTCGCTCCTATAAGTCCGTGTTTCGGCGCTTATTGAGTATTGCAGGTCTAAGAGAGGTAAGCACACGGTTTGTGTGATTCGGCATCATCCTGCCTGTGACTTTTTCGTCGGAGTGCTCTTTGTAGCCCTCTAAGGCTGTGGTTGACGTTTATCTGTTTCTGTGTTAGCAGTATTCTAGTAGCCGGAAGCTTGATGCTGGCGCTTCTTTTCCCCTGTTGAGACCGGGTGGGGAGGAGCGGACAGCTGCAGTTTTCAGGTGAGTGGAAGCTGGATGTTCTGACTGCGTTCTGTGCTGCACAGTTCTCGCTCGGATTGCCTGGCTCGTGTCTGTATTGAGAAGCAGTGGATTAAAAAGAGGCCTCTGACCGCGTTCTTCAGTTCTATTAAAGTCCTCGCTCAGTTGGCCTGGTGCCTGCCTACATTTCCCACGTCTGTGATCGGGATGCTGGCGTGCGCTTCATGTGGGGCTCCTCTACAGGTAGAGGATGGACATGATCTGTGCCCCAAATGCCTGGGCGTGGGTCATCTCAGGGAAGCTCTGACAGATCCATGCATGAACTGCAGCATTTTGCCGTTGCCTGTTAGAGAGAACAGGCTACGTCAGGTGGAGAATCTCCTCTTTGCGGACGAGCTGCCACCCTCAGGGATGCCTCAACCGTGTTCCGGGAGGCGGGGGGATGCACCAGCGGAAGAATGCCGCAGCCCATGGAGGAAGAGGCCTCGGCTGGAGCGCCCATCTCGGCAGGAAGTGAACTCTTTGAGGGCCGAGGTGGAGCAGCTCAAGGCTCTACTCAAGGCCCCAGATCCCACGCCTGCCTTCCAAGCAGCAGCAGCTTGGGAGTCGGGGGAGGACCTAGAAGATGATGGAATCTCTGTGAGGGCTTCCAATTCGGAGTTCCAGTCCCTCAAGGACCAACGGGACCCCTTTCCAGACCCCTCGGGATCGGGAGGGGGATCCCCCGAGTATTGGAGGAAGTGATGGCTCAGGTAATTCCCTTGGGAGTTCAGTTAGCTCTGGCCCAGGAGAGGAGCCATGCCTACTATGGGCAATTATTTTGGCAGCCTTGGCCAAGGTTAACCTGGACGATGCACCCGTGGCCCGGCTTTTTCGCCAGGCTCCGGCGGCCCCTCCGTTCGAGGAGCCACCGTCGCCGGCCTTCTTGGAAGAGCTTCAGCGCTGCTGGAGGGATCCTAGAAGCTTCGCCCACCATGGTCGGGACGCATGGATCCTGGCATGCATGCGCAATCCTGGGGATCATGGTCTGGACCGTATGCCCCCTGTGGATCACTGCATCGCATCACTGGTTCTTTCCCCAGATGAGGCGCTCAGGGAGAGGGCCCGCTGTCCAAGCACCCAGTGTCGGGTGACGGACGACTTCTTGTGCCGTGCCTACGACATAGCGGCCCGTATGACACGTATTGGCAATTCCCTCTCTGTCCTCCTGTTGGCACAGTCCCAGATGCTGCAGCCGGGCATGGCGGGAGCAGCACTGGGCGACACAAATGACGCAGCTCTCCAGGCCTTTGGACTCATGTCCAGGGAACTCGGTCGCCTTTTGTCCACTCTGGTGGTCACCCGACGCCAGGTCTGGTTGGCACAGGCCCCGATCTCGGATGACTGTAGGCAGAGCTTGCGGAGGCTGCCTGTGATACCGGGTCAGCTGTTTGGACCGGAGGCCGAGAGGGCACTGGAGCGCCGTTGGCAGTCCAGCCAGGCTCCTGAAGCTTGGTGTGGTCGCAGCGGGGCCATGGGACCCCCTGCTCCGCAACCCAGGAGACGTGACATGCGGGAACTGCGGCGTCAGTTTCGAACCGCCACTCCTGCACAGTTTGTGCAGCGGAGCCGCGCTGTGGCAGGAGCTTAGCGGCAGCCCGGGGTGGAACGGGCACCACCTCGCGGGGCTCTGGCGGGCCCGGACAGGAGCCGACGCCCCCCCAGGAGGGCGGCCTGAAGGCTGCAGGCCGACGGCAGGGAGGTTCACAACGGCGTCTGGCCTATTGGGAAACCCACTGCAAGGATGCGTGGGTGTTAAGATCTATGTTCCAAGGGTACAGGCTGCAGTTCTGCCGTCGGCCTAGCCCTAGCGCCCTAGCGAACGCATGGCCAGCCGGCATGCTGTATGCCTTTCCCCCGTTTCCGTTGCTTCTGCCCACTCTCCACCAAGTGAGGTCGTCGAGCCTGAAGGTTCTGTTGGTGGCCCCCGAGTGGCGCATGAGGGTCTGGTTCCCACTGCTCCTCCGTCTGCTGGACGGGGAGCCATGGCGGCTCCCGGTCAGGGCAGACCTGTTATCTCAGTTGGAGGGGAAGGTTTGGCATCCGTCTCCGGGCCATCTTCTCCTCACGGTGTGGCCGCTGAGGGGTGCTGGCAGCCCCTGACGGATCTGGAGCCCTCCATTCAGTGGACACTGCGGAATGCCAGAGCTCCTTCCACATTGAGGACTTATGCCCGTTGCTGGCAGCGTTTTGCGGAGTGGTGCAGACGCAGAGCAGTTGACCCAATTTCGTGTTCCCTGCATAATATTTTGAGGTACCTGCAGGGTCTATTGGATGCCGGATGGGCAGCATCAACCCTGAAGGTGCACCTGGCTGCCATTTCAGCCAGCCACGACGTCGTGAATGGCAGACGAGTGGGTGTCACAGTTTCTCCGGGGTGCAAGGAGGCTGCGCCCCCCGTTACAGAGACCGGCGGCAGCATGGGACCTCCCACTGGTGTTGAAGGCCCTGAGTGGGCCACCTTTTGAGCCTATGGGTGCTGCCCCATTGAAACTGGTGTCTATTAAGACTGCTTTTTTGTTGGCGGTAACAACAGCCAAGCGGGTCAGTGAGCTCCACGCACTCGCCATCACCCCTACCTGCCTGCGTTGGAAGGCAGGTGGGTCCGGAGTAACGCTGTGGCCGAACATAGCCTTTCTCCCTAAGGTTCTGCCCCCAGGCTACGTGAATACAGCCATTGAACTGGGGGCATACTGCCCTCCCCCATTTCAGTCCAAGGAACAAAGGCTGGCTAACACGCTGTGCCCGGTCCGGGCATTGCAGCTGTACATGGTGGCTACAGGCGCTATTCGCCAGTCGGACCAGCTGTTTGTGTGCCACAGGGGACAGAACAGGGGGCGAGCCCTTTCTAAGCACAGGCTATCGCATGCTATTGTGCTGGCTTATGAGTCTGTAGTGGCAGCTGCCCCTTCTGGTGTTGTGTGCCATTCCACCAGGAGTGTGTCTACGTCCTGGGCGGCCGCTGGGTGATATCTGCGCGGCGGCATCATGGGCAACACCGTGCACGTTTGCATGCTTCTACCGCCTCAATGTGGCACATGAGTCCGCACTGGCCTCGGCAATCCTGCCTCTGGCCCCTTCTACTAACGGAGAGGTGCGTGACTACTGCATTCCTCGTGACATTGCTGGCATAAGTCATCCACTTTGTTTACTGCCACTGGCAGTCAGGAAGGAATGA